>NC_056750.1:644426867-644539367 GCF_019279795.1 Protopterus annectens
TCCCAAATACTTAAATATATGGCAACTATTTCCACTCTTTAGAGGTTGTCCTCTGCACCTTTATCCTTTTGATAAGTGGTTTTGTCATCTTCATTACCCACTTTCCTTTTTTATGAATAATCTATTTGACAGATTTTATAAGCAGAAGGATACAAGACCACATATGGATCGACATTGTTGGCTACCTCATTTGTTATGGCTGCTGGTCCCTCTTGGCTGGTGTTGGCTTCCATCATTTCCATCACCTAATACACATCTGGAGAGTTGTGGTGGCTATATGATTAGAGGAGCACTTCCCTCTTTGCTACTGTTAAAGTAACAGACTTTCCTTTGTATCTTTTGGTGTGCATGGGAGCACAGAATTACTACCACCTAACATCACTCCAGATGCTAGTGAAAGCTAACAGCAGCTAACACTGTCTTCCCACGTATGCTCCTCTCATCTAAATGACTCCCAAAAAATAGCTTCACTAGCAGCATGTTACTCAGCCTTTTCCAACAAGCCTCCTTCCTTCTGGGTATCCTGGTTTCTAAATTCTTTGCTGATATAGCATAGCAGCTAATTATTAGTCTTACATACTGACACGCTGACTGAAGGTGTTGGCATCTGTGATTGTTGGGCTTGCTAACATTTGAGATCCTTTGTAGAGATGAATGCACTAACCAAGATGTTGTCAACCAATTTCCATCTTGCCAAATCATCTAATTGGAGTAACTTTCAAGCTTTCATATGTGACCCGATCAGGCCTTGTAGGAGCAGCAGGAGTATTGTTTTAGTTAGGAAGTCACCAGAAAGCCCTGAAAATGATTGTGCATTCAGCTGGCTAGTAGTAAAATGGCCTGCTGGTGGATATACAAAAGGCTTTGTGTTATGTTTACAATCCCCCTTTTTTTGCTGTAATACTTTAACGCTTTTTGAGAATTTACTTTTCCTGTTGTACCATGGACCTGTAAAAAAAATTTTATATTTTGGAAGACTGCAGTCTTAAACAGAGACAGTGTTTGTTCTGATAACTCCTGCACTTTGCCTTTGTAAATTATATGACAACATTGGTCACTTCCTAATATAGACAACCCTTTGACTGTCAATGACACAATCTTAGATGATATTACTACTAACAACTCGGGCAGATGCTATGGAATAATTCTTTAGGTTAATCCTATAACTGATCACTCAGTAAACTTTCTGATCATGTAACAGGCTGAATACAGGATGCTCTTTCTCATCACCGGAGAGCCTCTGGTTTCAACCAATCTAGAAATGATTGGAACAGAATGTTGTCTCTTCTGTCATCACACTTGTATTACAAATTGTGTATTACTGTACATGTATTAAATGTTTAGTTATTGGAGCTTTTCTCCACCGGGCCACCGCCGATAATGAGTTCTGTACACAATCGGACCTTCCTGATAAACAAATTTCAAATAAAGAGAAAATAAAAATGCAGTCTAGGACAGGTGGTTTATTCAGATATGTAATTATTCACTTCAAAGAAGATAGCAATATAATTAACAGTGGCCAACTGAAGAATTAAAGGCACTAGAAACTTCCAGCTAAAATTAATCTAATCCAGGGACAAAGCATGGAAAAATTGCAAGGTTACCAAGCAACTTCACATGCATCAAATATTTCTCAATTTCATCCCTACAAATAGGACTGAAATTCAAACTGCAGTGCAGTTATATTTATTTTTTGTAGTAAAAAGCAGTCCACTACTAAATCAAAGACGGGCTATCTTGACTAAAGCTGAAAGGATCGTGTCTAATTCAGAACCCAGCTAGTGACAAATTGAATTTGCCTAAGTTGGATACACAGACAAAAATGCATTCACATTTCTACAAAACATGTCTGCAGTCCATCTTTGCTTATCTTTATTTTCCCTGGACCATAGTAAATGTAATGAAACCTAATGCAAATCCTTCACTTAACTCCAAGTTCCCTTTAAAAACTGTTACTACTAAGCCTTTAAAGACCCCCCTTGCCAAATTACTAACTGGAGGACCTTAAGCTCAAGGACAGCTTCTTTCTGACTTTAAGATAGCAACTTTTATGACCATGCCTTCAGCCCATATTTTTAATTTATCCTTCACCTTCTGATGTCAGTTTTGATATGCTGCAAGAGAAATCTAACTTGCTCCTCTTCCCTAGGCTGCGGTTTGTCGAGTCAAGTGAACTTTCTCCATTTTTATAACTTCCTCCAAAGACCTTGGGGTAAACTGCATATGCACACTGCACAGGCTTAAAATATTTACTACTGATAATGACTCCTGTCATTCTGAGCATTGGTGCAGAAATGGTGTCAAACTCTCAATGCTTTATCAAGTAACTATCTTTGCAGTAGGTAGATGGGTACTTACCTGCAGATAGGGAAGTCAATAGTATAACAATTGATTGCTCTGTAAGCATCAGTTGCACATTTCTTGGCACATCCGGAACACTTATTTTCTGCAGTTTACCGTCATCAGTCACAAACTAACCACAATGACACACAAAGCCATGGCCACACACCTACCACAAGTCCAAAAACAATTAATTATAAAATTTATGGGCTGTTTTTGGTTGGGGGACACTCTCTTATTTTTCTTGGGTACAGAATGGCAACTGGTATACAAACCAAGTTTAAATGTATCAGTCAGCCCAGAATGTGCATTTATTATTATTATTATTTAATTTCCTTGATTTCTATGATTTCCTATTGGTGATACAAAGTCCTCTCCCACTACCTTCTTGATATTACATTTTCTCATTAAATATGTGCCAGTATTTGTTGAAAAATCTGTTTTAAATATTTGGTTAAGCTTACTACACTTATTAGACCTTTTATCATACGGATTACAAATACTACATCTTTTTCAACCTCTTCTAATGCATTTTCAACAAGTACTCTAGATAACTCTATTGTCTACAATGTTGAATCATTTCCTTGGAATATGCAAGCTACCGCACAACCTCCATAATTTTATCCAGAAGAAAAGTCCAGCCAAATAAAGTTGTGCTGAAGTAATATTTGCACAATCATGAACACATTAACAATACTAAAGAAAGCATTTAAAAAACAAAGTATTTTGTTAACACATCTGACTTTTCCTTTGCCCCTACCACATTTTGTAATAGAAATACTGTCAGAGACCCTCAGGAATCTCCTAGCAGAGACGCATGTTCAACGAGCAAAACGTCCTTGCCATGTCAGTACTTCAATCGTTAATTTCTACCATGTATGTGCAATCACTAAAAGACACCAAAGTAAAAGATGTTCTCAGTGATCACTAACAAGTCACACTGCTGCTGTAGTACATTCCCATTTACAAATAACAGTTTACATTATTGTGATATGCCCATCATATAAATAAAACAAACATTTTATGAAGTGAACTCAATCTAACCTCATTTTCAACTATTCCTAATAATTTGCAGCATTTCTAATATTTTTCTTACTTTAAAATGTCTGTGGTATTATTATTTTTAATCATTTATTTTTATTTCTTTATCGCTGCGGTGGTGGTGCTGCGGTAGCGTTGTCACCTCACAGTAAGGCATTGTGCTGTTCGATTCTCAGCTAAAGCGTCTTCTGTGTGGAGACATGCGTGAATGGGCGTACCTTCGTTGAAGGTTGTGTGTCAGAGCTGGTAACTCGGCACGTAAAAATCTACTGCCAATCATTAGTGGACCGGAGTTCCGCTGTGGCGACCCCTAACCGGGAAAAGCCGAAAGTTACAACAACAAAATGTCTGTGGTATCTTAATTTGCCTGCTAACTCAAATAATCCCAAGCTGATATGATGTTGCTAAACTTACTCATGTAAGTTCAGGGTTCTTTACACGATTTGCATGCAGATTAGGCCCTTTTAAGCTATCTCTATGAATCGTCGTGATACGCAAATGTGCATGGCTCCTTATGCGTGTAACTGCCTTCCTGCTTTAATTCACTTAAAGCATATCTTCAGGAATCTACACTTTTTTGCTTTAAGTAGACCATTTTTTCAACACACCTGCACAATTATGTTGTCCGCTTTAATGACATCCACTGACTACATTTGCCTACCAATGTAGAGCTGTTCTTCTCAGATTACCACTACTCCCAACTAAAGACCAGGACTATGAATAATGCACATTGCAATCAGATATGACCAAGACAGTAATTCCTTTGCAGAACCATAGGAAGCCCCTGGGAGCATCCTAGGGCTGACTCTTCATCTAATCAAGGCAAGGTGCTAAGAATCAAGCTTGCACTGTTCAGATAAAAAAAAAAACTTCTGGGTAGCAAGATGGACTGAGTACCCAAGACCACGCACCAACTAAGAGTGCTGCTGGCCCGTTTGCCAGCACAGATATCACCTGGGACAAACACTAACTTCTTTCAGTAGATCCCAGTCTGATGAACAGATAAATTGATCATCTAGCAGAAGCCTGTCTTGGAGCTTACTGTGCTACTCCATCTGCGCTATTGCCTTCACCCTGCCAGAAAATCAGACTTTCTCAACCAGCACAAGATAGGTAGGGTCAAGACATGAAGATTGATTGCTAGAGGAAGTCAAGGCCTTGTTATACACTTTAGCCACCTGAGCAGCATCCCCAGGACTGAACTTTTGAAATGCTGTTGAAAGACAAGGATCACTATATAACAAGAGACCCATGTCAGGTTCCTTCAAAACACTAGACAATGGACAGTGGATACTGTTTCAGGTACTTCAGTTGTAATGAAAGAAGGCTATGGTCAGACCTTATGCATTTCCTCACCAGATTACTGATCTTAACACCCACATGGAACACCAAAATATGACCATATATGTGGTAGCAGAATTAACTTGAACAAAGCTAAATCATTCATAATACAAATTAAACAACGGTCACCAATTTATTATTGAACCTAATATTGAATTAACCCAAAATTAGCCATTTGTGTGACATCATGGCCAAGGGCACAAAGAAGTACATGAATTCATAAAGGAACATTCCTGCACTACTGAGTGCATGCTAGATAAGGAGTTACCATATCATGAGGTCGTGGACCATGTTTCACTCCATGTGAAGAGCTGCATAATAGCCCCATGCTTGGAGTAATTCCCCAAATGCCAGTCATGATGAATACAAGCTGTGTACCTCTTCCCAACACTCTGCCTCCTGCAGGTAAAATCAGTACTGGCAGGAAGACAGGGAAGTACTAAACATGGCATGACAAGAAATCGGTTCCAGTTATAATTAAGAAACCCATGGCTCAGCAAAAGGATAAAATAGCAAACTGGTGTGTAGTGTGTAAACAGAATATTAACATTTCTGAATAAAAAAAAAATAAACAGCAATACGAAAATAATACCATAACTTCAAAAGAGAAATCAAGCTCCAGGATGTACACTGACAGAAATAAGCTTAAAGTTGTATGTGACATGATACAAAAACCTTGATGGTAACAATGAAGTGGAAAACACAGCTATACTGAGGAAAGTTCGAGTAGCAGCAGAACACCTAAAGTAACTTTTAATCTAAAGATGCCATTACACTGTTTTGAGAGCAAATAGCTAACCTGACCTGTCATTTATACGTTCGTCTTGTCCGCGAACTCCACTCCAAACGTCTTCGGTTATTCAAAATTCACATGGACGTGGAAGATGAAGACTTAAAACATCAGTCGCACAGATGCAAAATCGTCTGTTACTAGACTTGAAGAACGCCCTAAAATTTTTTTTTAAATTAAAAGAAGATTAATCTACTAGCCAGCCGATTCCAGGGGGGTGCAAGTACACCCTCTTGCACCTCCTTGCGGGCGCCGTTGCTGGGATGGTTGCTGGATGACTTAAACAGTGGTGCAGAGTGAGCCAGAAAATGAAGATGTTTCCTTGGGGGACATTATAGAAATAATCCAAAATGAGGATGCAGAGACGGTCCTGAAGAATAGTGGAGAGATGGAAAAGCAAAAAGCATGCAGAGAAAGTAAAAGAAGGCAAAAGTGGAGTACCAGAAAAGACACCATGTACTTCAGGTTTTCATTTTCTACTGTCAGGTATTCAAAATAAAGAAGACAAATGGGCAGGTATGAAGTGTGGGACAACTGAATAGTTTCTTTGAGTGTAAAAGCACATGAGGCAAGAGCGACTTATTCTTATTAACAGATATTTTGTGATGTTATATTAGAGACAATTTTTTTGGAGAATAAGAAAAAAGTAACCTATTGAATCTTTGATAAAAGCATTTAACGGAAACAAAAAAAAAGATGATTAATGTGCATTTTCAAACAGAGGAATAAAGATTTTGCAAGGACATTTGACAGCTTTATGTAAAGAAGTGCTGGACATTGCAAGAGTTTGTAATATTATGTTAAGAATAGAAAAAGAAGAACATTATATCAATCATGATAAATGTGGAGGGGAATAGGGAGTGTTGTAAAATACTGGGGACAACCCCAAACATTTTTTTTGTGGAAGAAAGGATCTATAAGTAACTTTGAAAAATGAAAATGTTATATTTATGGAGAAAAAGGACATGATGCAAAAAAATGTGAGTTAATGTTATAAATGTAACAAAATTGGGCATTTATGGATAGATTGCAAAAATGAAAATTGACTAAGGACAAAAGGGAGAAGAAAATGAACAGAAGAAATTTTAGTAGTCGAAATAGAGAAAAAGTAATAGAGGACATAGAAGAAGGGTCTGAAATAAGTGATGAATACAAACTGGGTGATAAATGAGGGGGGAAATAATTCTGTTGGTAAATGGATAAAAGACAGAAAAGGGAAATTTTAAAGTGATAGTACAGAAGAAAAATTGGATGAAAATGTGTGTGTATTTGTAATATATACAGTTAAAGATTGAGTTTGGTATAATGTTTAAGGTGTTTGATGCCTAGACACACAAGGTACAGTGTTTTGATTCTCATATTTGGGGAGAAAATTGGTTAGGCTTGTATTGAGCTAGTAATTGCAGATATATATATATTTTTTTTGTTTATATGGGGTTATAGATTTAAACCCAGTAAAAAGAAGACTTTTGTTCGTCAGTAAAGGAGGATGCTTAGGATTAATTAACCCAGCAGTATATGCTCCTTCATTATATTTGTACAAAGTGTTTAAACTTGGTAAATGAAAATATGAAGAAGTAGTAGTAAAATTGTATAAATACAAGTATGATACATTTTTGGAGTTTGGGTAAAAAGACTAAAAGAGAAAGGATGTATAAATGACGAGATATTACCAAGATAAAATATTTTTGTGGAACATAAAAATTGGTAATATACCATACTTTGTCTCTTTCCTATAAGAATGTAAAGGTAAAATATTATTATGTAAAACCGTGGGAAAATCTAACAGATAAAAAAATTAAAGCTATAAAAATAAGCAAATTGTATGGTTAGAAGGTAGAATGTCAAGTTTTTTTGTGGAGATTGATCATAGATAAATTGCCAGTAAAAAGAAATATGCTATATAGGAAAGTGATTGTTTACATTGTGAAGAAGAAGAAACTACAGAATGTTTTTTGAAATGTAGGAGTTAAAAAAAAAGTTAGAGGGAAAACCTATATGTAAAGATTTTTTTGAAGGTTTAAAAAGTGGGTAAAAATAAAAAAGATTAAATATGGATATTATAAGAATAGAAATAAAGAATGTTGTACATAAAATATTTTGTTTTATATGGGTTATGAAATGAAAGAATAAATGAAATTGTTTAATGGAAAATGTATTTTAGATGGTTATAGAAAAAGGAGTGGGGAGTCTAACGGAGGAAAATTTAGTATGATTGTGCAGATTTGTAAATATATATATATATATATATATATATATATATATATATATATGTTTGTACACTTGTAAATAGGACTTATTTTTTATGTAAATTAAGGATCCCTACATTTTTCAATTGATGCTGTGGGATCTTTTACATCCACCTGAGCTGCCACCAACGCTGTCGTATGGGGCCTTGGTTTAATGTATCAGCTGAAGGACAGCACACTAGGGAAATGCAGCATCATTAATGGTAATGGTAATTTAATCCATTAACCTGGGTTTATAATACAACCCACAGCTGGCTTATCTTCCATCACCAAAGGTACATGGTACTTGTTGCTCCACTGGAATTATTGAGAACCTAGCAAGAACTTGCCATTTGCTCTTTACAAGGTCATATGGCTTCTTCTGAGCTCATAGATGTTTGTTACGGAGTTAAGTAATCAAAGTGAAGGCTGAATTTGAGTTGCATGATTCATTAACAGGACATTAAATAGTTGTGGCTTGAGATTTTATCAAGCAAGGAAAATACTGTTAAGAGCAGACCTGGGCTTAGGAAAAAAATTGTGGCTGTGTACAGAGTGAACTGAACCTTCTAAATGACCTGACTTAATTGAGGAGGTGGAAGTCTAAAAAGAATAACTCAAAAGTAAAAATGATAAACCAATTGAGAATGCATTGTGAGAGTGAAGCCAGTGAAAGGGAGCCACGGGAGTACATGTGTATAGTGCAAGTGAAATTTGAGCATTGTGTGCTAGGAATGGTTATAAGTATTTTTAGTTCAGTTTTGTAAAAACTATAAAAAATGATTAACCACTTTGAAAAGGTTTGTAAAAGGACTGACACTTACTTGTGCTTAAAACAATTGCATGTTTGAAGATGCATAAGCAAACTCTTAGACACCATTTAAAGTTAAAGGCAGCAATACACAGGACTCTGAAAATGTATTGCATGTGGAATGAGGGTTGATCAGGCAATTGCCAAGGAGTACGAAGAATTGTAACATACTGCACTAGTGACTAGCTTAAAGTTTAATATTTTGCCTAAAGATACTTTTGAAGCATTGGAGCTAATTGGTAGTTGGTTGTTGTTTTTAATCTGCACTTGGGAGCGGCTTTTGCTTTGTTTTTACATCAAGATATTCCAGAATCTTCCATTTTGTGGCAGAAAGTGTTTACCAGGTCTCACTGTTGCATTTTCTAATTCAGAAAGCTCAGAGTGTGGTTGTTTATTGGCTAAAGGGCATAGGAGTCAGCTTTCAAACTTTTGCATCTACTGTAAACGAGGCAAGTTTGTGCGGAGCTGGCCAATGAGCAGCAACAGTTAGCCGTGCCCTGTGTTGTAGCAAATGCTCAGACAGTAAAATATCTGCATAAAGTTCTGTTTAAAACCTGTTAAATAGTATGACATTGAGCTTAGAGCCTCTAACTTGTGCCTCAAATAGCTTTTGCCATATTGTAGCCCTTAATTGCATCTTGCCCTTAACCACCAGAGCTGTCTTAGGAGATCTCCCTTAAAAACCTAGTCCTTATCCTAAACAGCCCACCCTATTCCGGGTCCAGGCAGCATGGATATGCAGTTTCCAAATGTCTGTCTGGCCATTTTGATGTGGACATCATAAGGCAATGTAGCAGTTGTCTCGTATTCAGAGACAACCAGTTAATCATTACATCTCTTTGCATACAGTGTTTTCTTTAAGTACACACCTTCCTTGGAGTCAAAAATCATGTATACTATCGAGGTTGTAAGAAATGCTCACACTGCGTCCCTCATGCTTTCCACACACATGAATATTCTTATGTAAAGTCACTTTAAAAGAAACATTCACAATTCTGGAAGACCTCCAAAGCCACTTGATAGCAGCACTGGTCTTCAGCGACTACTTAAACACACACCAAATATCTCAGGTAAGCCTCCACCCAGTGGTCCCCTAAGAACAAAGCCTATAAGACGAGCATAATCTTTATCCAATATTCTTGTCATTGGAGAGTCCATTTTGCATCGCACAGATGCCCCGCTCACCAGGTTAACAGGGAGATGATGATGGTTACTGGCCTATCTGTTGCCAGGGTCTACAATATCATGCATGCACTCAAGTCACTGCACCCCAGGTACCAATAATTATTCGATCATAGTCCATATCCACGTGAATGTAAATAACTTAAAATGTACCTCACTGGACTCTGTGAAAAGAGACGTTATGGATCTCTCAGAATGTGTGTAGCAGATAGGTATGAGCCCTGCTTTGAGCAGCATTCTAATTTTACCAAGGATGATGAATAGTGTGAACATAAATTATTGATTTTAATAATTGAGTTAGTTTTTGTTGTAAGTTAAGTGGAATCCAATATCTGTCAGCATGGAAGGACGTGGTCAAAGAGCCATGTTTTGCCAAGGATAGACTGCACCTCCGCAGGCTTTTGGATTTTGGCTAAAAGTTTATCTGCCCTCTTATTGCCTTTTTTAGGCAATGCCAAAAAGCTACCAACACTGTGCACAAGTCTACCAGCAACCTTAAGGTGTTACTGCTCAGTGCCTAGACAAAAGCCTCCATGCCCTTCAAGCCCCCCTCATGGAGAAGAACTCCTGTAGTGCAAGGCTATAGTGCATTTCAGACATTTTAGACCAGCAACATAACAGACTGGGGGCAAAGGTGGAGGTGGTCTCTGTTTATGTTGGCAACTACCTCAAGGTTGGTTAAGCAGGATGATACCATGGCACTTATCCATGTGCAAGTCACCATAGTTAAGGTCCCTCACCATGTCATGACTAGCTACAGGTCACTAGCTATGTCCCTAGAGTCTCAAGGCTCTTGCCAAAACCTACTAAAAGTGTTTATCATACAACCAAACACCCTATTCATGGGTGACGTTTTCCCTATAACCCTTTTTAGACAGGGAAATGTATACTGTCTCAAACTCACAGGCACAATGCTTCCTGGAGTTTAACACACACAGCTTGGAACAGTGCACACTCCAACCAGAGAATCTGTCATACTGGATCTGGTACTCCCCAATAATGGAGAGAGTTTCACCCTCCCAACCCCCACCCCCTGTCATGCCCTTACTAGTGAAGTCTGATCACAAAGCTGTCTGCTTAGAAGTAAAATCAGCCCAGAAAACCCAGCTAAACCAGTAAGTTAGGAACTATTCTAAGGCAAGCTGCACCCTATTGAGAGTTTGTCAATATTCAAGGCTGCCTCTAACTCTGAGAACACAGCTACTTATGCAGAATTACTCAGAGTCCCTATACAAACATGTGAATACCTGCATACTGTTTTCCATACTCCCCAGAAGTAAACCCTTAACAAGCCACACTGGTGGAATCCTTACCTAAACAGGATATGTAATAGAAAAAGAAACCTCATGGTCCAAATTAGGACGAGCAGTCCCTTTAAAACAAGTGCTTTCTTATATAACCAAACAAGAAACTTTGAGTTCTCATAGCTGGCCTTGTTGGATTTAGGTCAGGATAGTCTTGCAGGCTAAGGACCGTCACAAGACCACCTTCAGTTATACCTGGTAAGTTAAAGGTAGCACACAGCAGTGTGCTGAACTGGTGGTGAAAACTGTACTTTCACAGATCAAGGTGATGTAGCAAATCTACTAACTGATAAAACTTCACCTCCCGCCCTTCCAGTTCAAATCCCCTCCAGCATACTTTCCCCAACTATTTTCACAGACTAGTTGCCGGTGGCACTCACTAAGTCAAGAGCTGTGCCTTAAAGGGTCCTGGCAACATACCCATTTGCCTGTCAAACAGTCTAAAATACAAACTACCAAGGCCACTTGAGGCGCGCTTCACCTATAGCCTTGAAACGGGCTGTGTTCCAAGTGAATGGAGGACTGCAACAGTCCTTTACTTCCATAAGGGCAGGCCATCAACCGACTCTGTGACCTATAGACCCATTAGTCTAACAAGTCAAATATGCAAGGCCATGGAATGAATTATCATGGAAATGAAAAACAAGGAATTTAGCAGTTTGCAGACACTGGATCCATCCCAGTTTGGCTTTAAAGAAGGTCATGTCTACTTAACCTATTTAGTTTCTCTGAGAGGATCACCAAGGCAATGGATTAGAGTAGAACGGTGCGTACTACTTATCTCTATCTCCACAAAGTATTTGTTACAGTACTCCACTTGGGCATTGTTGACCAGCTCTTTGAGCTAAGCATTAATCCTTATATAACTTGCTGTATTGCCAGCTTGCTCACAGACAGGAGGCAAGAAGTATAGATTGGCGAGACCACCTCCACCATGAGATCGGTGGTCAATGGAATACTCAAGGTCTCCGTTCTTGGCCTACTCCTGCTAGGCATCTATTTCTCGGAAGTCGAGGCTAATGTTCAGGGCCTCTGTCTCACCAGTTTCTCAGATGACTGTAAATTGGTAGCTTTTATAGATGTGGATAAATGTCCCTAACAATGCCAGTTGGTGTTTTTTCAGTAATAAATGTAAATGACTGATTCTGATTGTTAAAGCTAAATGAATACAATTAACATGCCATAGCGAAGTCCAGCTGTTTCAGAGAGTTTTAAGTAAATGAAGGATTAGAAGGTGCTTCAGATCCCTTGCATTCTTATGGTGCCTTTCTTTACCCAGGGCTACTGCACCTTTGGTAGAAGATTGTGTGCATGTGCAATTTAATGGGCAGGTAGTATTCCAAAAGATGTTAGTGCGTTTGAGAGAGACAATGGAAAAGCCAGAGCTATTGTACTGTGGACAGGTTTTTCTCCTCTGTCTTACCTCCTCAAGGGAAATGCCCTCCCCTACAAGGGCCATCCTATTTTGGTGCTGCTGTTCTACTTCATCAGTGGTTCTCAAGGTAATATGTGGTCATAAGAAATGGCTACACCTCACCTTTCCCATGGAGGAGATGCGCAGGCACTACCTCATTGTTCCTCTTTCTCTTGACCAGTTCTTTTAGGTGCCTGAACTTTGTCAAGCTGTGGTTACCTAGACTGAAGTCCGAGCTTTATTCTTGTACGCTGACAGAGCTGACATTCATGTTTATGAACATAAGTCAGGCCTGGCTATTCAGCAGGGAACACTTGCATTTGTCTCATCAAGGCTTCCTTAAAGTGACTAAGGCTCTGTCTACTGCCTTAATTCCTACTCTGTCTACCAGCCTAGTAAATATAAGTTATAGTTTGGGTAATATCAAGATAGTGCTGTTTAGTGCTAGAGGCTTAGATAAGAAAACAATCTCCCAAGAGGCCTTCTTAATAATGAAAATATGGATACTCACGGTCACTGAAACCAGATAGAATGGGGACCACACTTCTCTTTACTTTGCTTCTTGGCCTGTCACTCGTTTAGGCTTGTGAGTGTGGTTGTCAGTAATGCTGGTGTGTAAAGTATCTTTGTTTGAAACACCAACTGTAATTGACCTAGACAATGACCCTGAACTCCTTCATATCTAAACATCTGTGAGTAAGACCTCATGACGTATCCTTGCAAATGAGAACCCTGTCTTTCGCCTGTTAATCATGAAAGATAGCTTAATAAACTTGAGTCCGTCTCCATTAACCTAAATGCAGCCCTAGTAGATGGAAACTGTTCCTCAGTAAGTTAGCACATCTGTACCTCTACACATGTATAAATACACGCAGCACTTCCTTCACCTTATCAATTTTACTGCCTCCTGCTAGGTGCAGTAACATACTTGATCTTGTCCTTACAGATACAACCAGTGTCAGTCTGCTTTTCACCCATTGTTACATTCTTACTGGCCACACCAGATCACCAAACAGTGGTTTTCGCAATATGATTCCAGTATAGGCCAACAACCAAGCCAGCCATCTTTAGAGACTTTTCCAAGGCCGGTTTCTCACTGCTGCATTCGTCTTCAGAAAATTAAGCAGTCCCCTTCCAGTCTGACCCAGCACACATGCACAAAGTCTATACCCCAATCACATCTCTTTCATTAGAGGCTGATGTTAAACTTGGTAGAAAGGGACAAGTACCCATACCACATTGCAAATTGTAGCTTGCTACAGATCCCCCACCACGCCCCAGGATTACCACTCCTCATTTCTTGATACACTGGAAAATATTAGGCTACGACCTAACACCCTAATAATGAGCAATTTCAACTACCCCACCATTAACTGGGAAAACTACTCCTGTACCAACTCTTGTGCTCAACGTTTTCTGGAATTCATAAATTCCAGTGCCTTGGATCAACTTATCCACACCCCCACCAGGGGCAGTAATATCCTAGACCTGGTCATTACCAACATGGGCAACTGGTTTTCCACACCAGAGGTCAATTCCTCGTTGGTCAGATCTGACCACAAGCAAATCGCCCTAGACATCCACATTCCACCCCCACCCCCCATTAGGGAAACCACCGTAAAAAATTTCTCTAAAGCCAACTTCATGCTTATTAAGACAGAAGTGGCAAACTTCACGGCGCCCATGCTGACTGACAATAGAGATAAGACTGCTGAATCCTATAAAATTGCACTTTATAAGAACTTAACAGGAGTTCATGGATCGTGCAATCCCTAACAGAACCAAGATGCTATTCTCCAAGAAAAGGAAGCCAATCTGGTGGTCCCCTGCTATAAACAAACTCTACAACAGAAGAAAGAAACTGTTGCAAAAAAGAGTAAAATCCCATGATTGGAGGAACTCCGTGGTCAGCCTCAGTAAGAAGCTGAGATCCCTCTTAAAATCCTCCAAAGCTAGTTAAGAAAACAAAATCATCACAGATTCTAAAGACGACCACAAAGCATTCTATAGCTATGTCAAGAATCTGAATGGCAACACTCAGATTTGCTCTGAGTTGCAGCACAATGACACTAAATATACAGAACCAACTGATATTGCCAACATCCTGGCAGATAGGTTCAGTGCTAACTTTACCCCTCTCTCATCCCCTAAAGGGCCTATCTCTATATCAGAAGAATGCAAAGTACCTGTAATCACAGTTGCACAGGTAAAAAAACATACTCTCCAAGGCCAAGAACACAGCATCCATAGGACCTGACAACATCCCAGGCTGCATTCATCATGAACTACGGAATGAACTGGCAACCCACCTAAGTACCATGTTCAATCATAGCCTCACCTCAGGCTTTGTGCCCACTAAATAGCCCACCGCAACGGTTATCCCACTCCACAAAGGGGGAGCCACCACGGACCCCGGGAACTACCGCCCCATTAGCCTGACGAGCCTGGTCTGCAAGGCTATGGAGCATATCATCGTGGAACTTGTAAACAATGACATTGGTGATCTCCAAACTCTGGACCCTACCCAGTTCTGGTTTGTAAAAGGCAGATCATGTCTCCTAAACCTGATGGACGTCTTTGAAGCAAGTCACCAAAGCCATTGATGAGGGTAAGGAGGTTCACACAGCCTATCTAGATCTCCCCAAGGCTTTCAACACCATCCGCCCACTCTGGAATTATAGAGAAACTCACTAAACTAGGTATAAATCCCTATGTCACAAGATGGGTTGCTAACTGGCTTACTGACAGAACCCAGACTGTGAAAGTAGCAGACTCTAAATCCAACGTCAGACCAGTGACAAGTGGAGTTACCACAGGGTTCAGTCCTAGGTCCTCTCCTGTTTGGTATCTACTTCTCTGTAGTACAGGCTAACACAGAAGGTCTTTGGCTAACAAAGTTCGCAAATGACTGCAAACTAGGAGCCATAATCAAAACTCCTAACTATGTGGATATCCTACAAAAGGACCTTACTGAGACAAATGCCTGGTGTCAAAGCCATGGCCTCAAGCTCCATGCCAAAAAGTGCATTGTCATCCATTTTGGTAAAAACTCTGTACCCATGAACCAACACATAGGCGGTAGACTACTTAACACCGAAAGTGTGATGAGACCTTGCGACACAGGTGGACAGTAGTCTTTCCTTTGATAAATCACTTCGCCACAGTAGTCGGGAAATCCTTCTACGTGGCACACCATCACAAAAGGTTTCTCATCCAGGAAAAAAGAGGTCATTGTTCCCCCTCTGCTCATCACTCCTTAGATCCATTATAGAGCACAACACCCTTTTTGTTATGTACCTCACAAGACATCTACAACAACTGGAAAGGCCACAGAAATACTTCACAAAGAGGATTACTGGCCTCAAACAGATGCCCTATGCAGACCATCTCAAAAAAACTCCAGCTTTACTCTGCTGCATATCGCCTACTCAGAGGTGATCTCTACCTAACATACAAAGCTGTGTCAAACCCAGAGCTGTTGGACATGCTCCACATAAAGAAATCCCAATCCCTCCGAGCTACACGCTCTAGGGACCTAAACCTTGTCACCACAATAAACAGAACATGCTGGAGGGATAGATTCCTGTCCCAGAGACTTCCCATACTCTGGAACAAAGTAGCTAGCAATATCAAACAAAACTCCTCATTAGCACACTTCAAGAAAAATCTTGATTGGATGGGAGATAGGAAATTCACCCCGGGGATCACTTCTGTGGCTCTGCTTGATAGGGGCACAGGAAAATAATTTTCTTGGGTGGCAAAAGCCAGGGTACAGTTTGGCTAGGCTTATATAGACCCTATGGCCAATGCCTAGTACCTACCTATGTGGAACTAAAGTATAAACAAATTTGTTGAATGCTTCTAGACCTTTAAATAGGAAAACTACCTTTATTTAAGTTTAATCTTGTAAGCGCTAGCAAAGAACTCTGGAACAATTATTAAATTCTGCCAAGCTAATTGTGAAAAAAATCACCATGTTGGCAAAAGCTGACCATTTCTGTAAAGAATCACAGAAGTAATACTTGCCATTGCAGCAAGCTTCTGTAATGGTATGACTTGCTCTGATCCTGAGGATGTAGTTAAGTCTTGCAGATAAATTCAGCTGCATATTCTCCAAGCATCCCAGTACAAATGTTTTCAATTTGTTCCCCAAGTAATAGCTTTCTAAACAGCTAATAAAAGTACTTTCCAAGACCAAAACTATTAACACACTTGGCCCACATAACATGCTGGACTCTCTTGATCAGCATGAACTATCACTGTCAGATCTTCTCAAAATATTTAATCCTGACACCTCCTCTGGATATGTACCAACATTTTTGAACAACTGTTGTTGGCAAGTAAGGCTTCTTCATTAATCTTGGTAAGTATAGACTTAACCCTGCAAATTATGTCAGTGAGGCTGGTTATGGAAAACACAATTATGGGCCTCATAAACTGGAATATGGAGAACCAACAGTCCCTAGAGCCAAGTCAGTGTGGGTTTGTGAAAAGTAGATCATGCCTACTTGAGTTTAATTGAGCTCTTTGTCACTGAAACACTGGATGAAGGTTGCACACCTGTGTGTATATTAAAAAATAAATAAATAAAATTCTGTAGTATGAGTTAAGGTTTTAACACCATACCAAACTCTGGCATTTTTATTAAATTCATCAGACTTAATACGTCCCTACATAGCTCATTGGATTGCCACCTGGTTCACTGATGGACAGTACTCTGCTAGAATTAATGGCTTGCTGTTCTGTAAGAGACTTGTCACAAGTGGGACCCCTGGACTTTAAGTCCAATTCTGAGGTCAGATTTGACATTGAAGGCATCTGGCTAACCACTTTTGCAGATGAGCGCAAGCTTGGAGATAACTCCCATGAAGAAGCTGATTCTGTAAGGAGCCTAGCTCCAACAAACTTGTGTCAAGATCATGGTCTAAAGCTGAATGCAAAAAAAGTAAATTTGTACAGTTTGAAAAGTAGTCACTTTCACACTTGCCTTATAGATGACACTCCCCTTAAAATATACTGTTACTAGAAACCTAGGCACCTTTAGTAAGTAATGAACTTTCCATTGACCACCATGTATCTTGTCAGTAGGAAATCTTTCTACCTTACCCAACTAATTACTGTGGCAATCTCTCCCTTTTTTGGTAAAAAAAAACATGGCCTCTACTCATTCATCGCTATGTACCTATCCAGACTTATAACCTAACTTGAAAAAATCTCTTATGGGTTTTGATTAAAAAAAAAAAAAAAATCTGTAGTACGAGTTTCCCAAGTTGTCTAAGATAAATCTAAAAGCCCTATGTCTTCTCTGTCCTTTGCACTCTTACTGTGTGATCTTTGTTTGGCCTAGAGCTTTGTAAATGACCTAGTCCTGATTGATCTTCTTTTATATTTGTAAAACTGACAGTAGCACAAATGAGATTGAGACAAAAATCACCACCACTGAAATTGAAGTGTATGAAGACTGACCCCCCCCCCCCATCCCCCTCAGGTCTTGCCCTCACTGGAATATATCTAGGAGAGGTATTGAATGGACATGTCTCACATGTGGCGGATTGATGATCAGTGTGCACAGTGAGATGGGAATCCTGTTTAGGGGGAAAGAATTCCCAGAGTTTATGCAACAGTCACTGACTTAAATGCAGTTACTGAAGGGGATTACATTGAGAGATCGGCCTGTTCGAAAAATATTAGCAACAAATAAATTGTGTTCTTTCAAGAAGAAAAAGTAAGTTTTATTCGAGGCTTAATGTTCAAAAATGGTATCATAATAGTTCTTGTAATCGTAAAATATGGGGAAAATATTTAACGGGGTAAGCCCCCCTACACCCATTTCCCTTTCCTGCTTTTTAAAGGAGATGTGGGAGCAATGCTCAGTGTCCCGCAGTTGGCAAAGGATTGCTTTGAGAATCAAATCCATAATTACTACACAGTGTAGTTGTAGCAACACATTCGACAATAGTAAAGACCAAAGAATTGGCAAACAGGATAATATATTGGCCAAGAATGTAGTAGTTGGTGGTAGTAGTAGTCCTCTTCCCATGCCATATCCAAAGGGAAGATTCTTCCTTTCTATTCTAGGAAGGCCAAGGAAACTTGTACAACATATTCTGTCTTATCCTTTTTTTCCCCTTATCTCAAGTGTGCACGTATTTGTTTAAGGAAGTCATTAAACATTTAGAGAGAGTAACTGATATATTCTTAGTTGACTATCACTCTCAATACAGACAGATTATAGAGTCACATGCACGTTTTGAATTAAAATTCTGCCATGCACATGCTTGAATTCAGATTTAAATTTTCCAATCCCATGCTGTCTGCAACCTAATGAACAAGTGAAGAATCTTATGGGAAAACAGTTGCAATAGCTGTGAATACTGACATCTTGCAGTTTTGGAAAATAGACCATGCACAGACAATACTACTTTCTTTTGATTGTTGATAGAATGTTGAAAAGTAGTTTTCTACTTCAGTTACTTTTATTACTGATTTTTGAATCTCAATACAAAGTAAATGAAATTCTGGAGTAAAATTATTAGAAACCGAGGTTGTGCTGATAAAATAGGTGGGAGATTTCCATGGCTTTTGTAGTGCTCGTTTAAATGTTATGTAGTCTGACAACTGAAGTAATTTTATAAAGCAGTCGAAGCCAAGTTCTGTTATTGTGAGGAAGGTGCATAACTGATTAGGCAATGTACTGAAGGAAGAAGAAGTGCATAAACTGTATCTTGAATTGTCACACACTGTACTTTTGCAGAACTATTGATTTGTTTGTTTATCTGAGTAAATAGACTTGTGTGGCACAGTCCAAAGTGTCTTACAACTCGTTAATTTAAAGGAGGTTAAAATATGTACAGAAACTTTATGAAGATACAGAGGAGACAGTATGAACATGATACCTGCTCCTTAGGTCTGATCTAGTTGTCATTTCAGCTATGTCTGATGCTGGCAACAGGCAGGTCTTCAATACATAACCTTCACCTGGTGATAAAGGGGGTTGGCATAATGGCTAGTGTTTACTTCACAGACACAAAGTACAGTATTTGAGTCTCTCCTTCGAAGGGGAAATCAACTAGGCTTAAAATAGCCCACAAAGGCAATTAACCTAATACTTGCTTATGAACTGAAAAATGAGATAAAACATTGGGCTGTACAGGTAAGATTTTTTTCCCACTTTAATCTTCAGAATTTTTAATTACCAGCCATATATGTGGAACTTTATGCTCTGTCATGTGGACTGTCTAAGGAGTTGGCTTCCACTCTTTTTTATAGAACAGTTTTTTGAACCAAACTGTTTGAACCCTTTTTTCAGGTATCTAAACATGCTTTGAAAAATGTGTATGATTGTGAATATATGCTTTGGTATGTAACCGAAGGTTTGTTGATGAGTTGGTATGAACTCTTGGATTTAGATGAGGAGATATTGTTTGGCTTTTTTGCACAGGTTCTCAAACACTATGAGGGAAATTTAATTCAGGGAGTTTCTAAGATCCTTCATTTATATGTATTCCAATACAAATCTTGTTAGCCTCTCTCTTGCCCCCCAAAAAGCCAAATAAACAAAACCAGCCATTCTCTGGCAAACAAAATGCAGAAAAAAAAATGCCTGGAAGGGTAACCAAAAAAAAAAAAAGCCCCATACGGTTGTCTTTCAGAAAAAGCGACAGACCAACAGTACAGAATGATTTACTTCATTCCTCCCCCAGCCAATATTTCTACACATCTGTCCCAAAAATTGGATATCAACATTCCCCTTTTGCAAAAAATGTTTCAAACTCATGGATGTTAAAAGTGATGCAGGAGTATTACAGATGGCACAGGATACAAAAAATTCCTTTCCTTGTCACTCGCCAAAGCAAACAGATTTTTCCCATCAGGTTATTAAATCTTTAGTCACCTAGGAGGTCCTAGAAGCAGTGCTTTTAAGTCAAAGGAATAGAGGCTTCTATTCCAGAATGTTTCTTGGACCAAAGATGAAGGCTCTAGTACTGGTCATAAAGAGGCATCTGTTTCTAAGTCTTGTATGTGAAAGTTCAAAGTGTTGACCTTACAGTACCTGTTACCTCTCGTTCCTCTAGTAAGTTGGTACCTCTACACCTAAAATATGCTTACTGCCATATTTCCTTAGCTATGGGTATCAGGGGATTTTCTAAGTTTCTCCCCCCCCCCCCCCGTGTTACATTTAGTTATCTGAATTACCCTTTGGTGTATCAGTGGCATCATGGGTATTCACAAAATATTTAGCATAGCTCATTGCAGACTAAATGGTTCACATCTTTCCTTATTTAGACAACTTGTGCATCTTTTTCAGAATCTTCATCCAGATGCCACGAATCAGTAACCTGGGTTTTCTCTCTTGAGTAACCTGGGCTTCCAGGTAAATACAAATCCTCATCAACTCCACCTCACAGAATTGTGTTTTGGTGATGCATTATATATTTTCTTCAAAAGGCCTTTTCAAAGACTAGGTGGATCTTTGGAGAAGTTCAGGAAAAAATTCCAGATAAATCAGTTTTAGACTTGTGCAAGATAATTTCTCAGGATTCTAGGGTTCATGGATTCTGTGATTTGTCATGATCTCTCCCAGTCAGACTACACATGAGAAAGATGCAGTGGTTTCTAAAGAAATCACATGAACCCATCATTTGCATTCTCTTGAGTATCAAATTCTAGTTTGGGGCTTTATAAAAAGGGAACTGTTGATGAAGACCACAAATTCATCTGAAACTAGGTGTATCCTTATCTCCTCACGCCCAAAATTAGTGTCTCACCACAGCAGTATCAGAGCTTGCTTGGGGAGCAGTTTCCAAAGTGCAAGGCCTGTGGAATCCTTCAGACAGACCTTTTATTAAGAGATATTGGTTGTGATCCGTGCTGTGAAATCTGTCCACCACCTTTGGTCCCTAGAATTTCCAAGTGATTACAGATAATACCACAGTCGTGTAAATGAGCAGTGAGGTAAAAGGTCATATCACTTGTGCAGGCTGGCAGTGATGGCTTAGGAGTTGGCTCTTCAGCATCCTTAACCCTACAAATATCTTGAATTCTTTCAGAGCAAACACAGTGGCAGACAAGCTGAGCAGGACCAGGATACATCCTCACAAATGGAAGTTGAATGAGGGGGTCTTCCAGGACTTGATCCTGTTGTATGAAATGCAAATTTTTTTTCCAGGGCTCCTTGCAAACAAGGCTGGAAACTACATGATGTTCCTTTGTGTTTCCACCCTTTGCACTTCTGCCCAGTGGAATTCTGAAGATTCAAAAGGATACCCTAAAAAGCGTCATGGTGACCTTTTGGTCAAGGCAGCAATGATTCTTCCTTCTTGCTGAATTGACCAAGGGCGATTACCACAAGATTCCTTATGGATTGGCTCATCTCGCACAAGATAAGTTTGATACATCTCAAAATCTGTTAACACAAGACAGGATAGTTTGATGTATCCAGATATCAATCGTCTTCAACTGGGTGGCTGGATGAATCCATTTTAATAACTTTTGGGCACTTATTTCACAAGGATGCACAACAGGGACTAAAGGAGGTAAGAAAGCCTGCTACTAGAAAGTTTTGTTAAGTGAAAGTGTGTGTGTGGGGGGGCTAAGTGTGTGGGGGGGGGGGGCTAATGGGTATTTTTATCACTGGTGCTCAAATATTTGAGTTACTTTACTCTGATCTCGCATATTCCTCTGTAAAGGTTCATCTTGTGGCCATTTCAGCATGTCTGTCCCTGTTTATTCAACATTTGCATTAAAACAGTTTTTGAAAGGAGTTTTATACCTACAACCTTCTCCTAAACCGTTACTTCTCCTTGGGATCTCCTGTTTGTACTGGAGAAATTAACCACCACCCTTAGAACGTACTCATCAAGCTGATTTAAGGTTCTTCACTTGGAAAACTGTACTCATTGCTTTGACATCGGCAAAGAGTATCCGAGTTGCAAGCTCTCATTGAGGGTGAACCCAGGTGTGGTTTTTACAGGCATAGGGACTCTAACAAACCCCTCATTCTTGCCCAAAGAAGTTTCAAATTGTACTTTGAATCAAACTGTTAATCTCACAGTTTCTACCCGGAACCGAAACACAAAGGAGAAATGATTCTGCATACTTTAGTAAATGAGCTGCCTATGCATTCCTTTCTTGACAGAATTGTAGTTCTTTTCCTAGAGGCAAAAAAGGGATATCTGTGTATAAACAGACCATTTCCGGGTGGTGATTCTCAGCATTTTTATTCTCTCCATGCCAAATACATTCCAGGTTGTATCCATGCACATTCCACTAGAGCCTTAATTCTCTTGATGGCAGATTGGAGAGAGGTGAACTCTAAAATGTATTTAGAGGCCGCTATGTGGTCCTCTGTATATAATTTTACAAAGCATTACAAGCTGGCTTCCTTTTCTAGGTCCAGAATGAACTTTGCTAGGTCTGTTCTCTAGGGGCTCCTAGATCCCATATCCATACTTATTCCTCTTAGCTTGGATAGGCTTTGGTAAACATCCCATATGACCCAAGGACTACTGTAGCAGTAGGAATGGTGAACACGGTACAGCTGTCAGTTGTAGGTGCCCATAAAGGCAGATGTTGAAATTCCTCACTGCTGCAGTAGCTGCATTCACCCTCCATTCCCCTACTTTTATATAGTTGGGATATAAAATAGTTTACTGTTATTTTTTTCTACTTTTGTGGTTGGTTGGCTTCATGACTGTTGAGCTTTTATTTCATTGTATTGGCAAGAAAGTCCTGAAGAAAGATTCGCTGTTAATGCTGAATTCTTTCCTTGTAGTTGGCTAATCCAGTATCGAGAGAAGGGGGAGGGAGCAAAGTTCTGTGACGTTGGCTGCTATTTTTTTCTAAGTGCTACTACAGCAGTGAGGAATTCTTCTGTTATGGGTATGTGCAGCTTACACAGATGTACTTTTTACAGTAGGCTTTAAGAATTATGATCACCAGCCACAGTATCTCAGACGGATAAAGGCCCGAGTATGATCAAGGACTTCCAAGTTAATTTAATGGCTTTGGTGCGTGCAGAAGCTGTTAAGGGGGAGGGAAGGAGTAATGTGACTTTGCCAACTTGCTTCTCCTCAGCAGAGGGTATGGGAGCACATGCTTGTAGCGCCTAGTCCTGTAGTGAGGTCTGCAATATCACTGGAGACTACACAAGATTGCTGGCTGTTCTGAATGACTGAGTCATTTTATAGGTTCGAGCGACATGCATTTCCTGATGTCATTGCACACCAAACCCTGGGTGTGTTAATGGGCATTTACTGTGGGGTTGAGGGCCTATAAAGAAACTTCCCTGATGTCTAAATGTTGGCAGCCGTCTTTCAACTCTGTCCCTAGTGAAGAGGACTGAATGAGACAGTTGGGTAAGAAGGTGGGACTGATAGCAGGTGGGGTGGGCCTAGTGAAAAATAAGTTGAGAGAACCAATGGTTCCGAAAGGAGGCTTTTCTAGTATTGTCACAGAAAAATCATTGAATAAAAAACTTTCTAAAAAGATGACTGGATATCAGGAGAGAGGGCATCCAATGTTGGTAATTGAATTTTTCTGTTGCATTTCCTTTGGAATGCAGGTGCTTTTAGAGTTGCAGGGTGCTTTAGTTGCATCTTGGTCACTTTCCTGCTCCTTAAAGGGAGAGGTATTCACTTTTAGGCCTAAGTAACTTGCATTCAACCTTATTACTGCTTTAGTGAAGAATGAATTTTGGTACTCTGCAAGACTTTTTTTTTTTTTTTTTTCCTCATCGTATGACAACCTGCCGAAGCTCAGCACAGTAAAACTGAGGCAGTGTTCATGCATACTTCTGTTCATGCATCACATCTTTCTTGTCTTAGTGTTCTGTATGGGAGGAAATATATTGGAATTTGAGTCTTGTTTCCAAGATCTGTTTGTTTTTTTTTTGTTTTTTTTTTTTTTTTTGTAGGGTAATGAAAGATCAAGATGACCTATATTCAGCATAAGAACATAGGTCCTCTCTCTAATAGCAGTAGATCATCTGGAATTGTCCAATTTGGATGGGGGCCTTTCACAACTGCTGCACATGTAGAATTTGGCAGCAAAGCTGTGGCCTAGGCTTCATGTAGACATCCTGCAGGATCTGGACTGTAAAGTGTGTATTTCAAGTTCTGATATTTAACATTTACTTTCTATGTCCTTCACAACCTGAGTCCTGCTTATTCACTGCAGCTGCTAAAAACATCTTTATCGGTGTGCAGGTACTGCTTTACGGGCATTGATTTTGTGTATTTCTGTTTTGTTCTCCGTTTTTCTTGCCCCCAAACTTTTTGACACTACACACCCAAGATGCCTGTACCTTAAATGTTGGCTGATAATGCTCAGTCTAGTAGTGTACAAGTTTCATTACCTTCAAAGCAAATTTTTTTTTTCTGGCTTGTTTGCCCAGAGTGTAGTTTCCTCCCATACAGGCCCCCCTGTGTTGTGGCCAGGCCAATTACTGCTTGCCTCTTCTAAGATTCACTCTGCCATCTACATTAAGGTGGCCAAGCTCCTGAGTGGTACACTGCCTTTGACACAGAGTCTCCTGAACTGAAAAGTTCCAGGATGTATGTCTCAAAGATGAAACACTTTTTCTCCCCACAAATTAATTTTAGAAACCTTGCATGTCAGAGTAGTAGTATTCCTGGAGACTTCTAAGATAGCTGCACACACCGATCAGCAGCTTAATTTCAGTTCTCCCATTATGAAACTGGCCAGTGAAGTTGTCACTGTGGTAAAAAAATACAGTTACTGGCTAGCAAGTACACCACCTGGACATCAGCAAATCAGAAAATATGTAAAATCTGAAAGTTGATCAGAAAAGGTGAAGAGAAATGCTGGCTAAGAAAAAATACTGAAGCTGTTCAGCAAAAAGCAGTTCAACTTTAAGCTTTGGTACAAGAGATGGTTTCCAGTAATTTATAGAAGAAAATAAATCAAATGTATTCGGAAGTGATGACAGTAAATGAAACCTAGAATGAATATTTTGAGTCAAATAAAAGGCTGGGCAATGTAAGTTTAAGTAGCTATTTGTATGCATTGATAAAATTGCGAAAATCAGAGGGTAGAATGACGAAAAGGCTAGCTGTGTATAAGGGTTTTCAAGAAGAGCCGTTTAAAAAAAAAATCAAGTTAGAAAACAGAGCACACAGAAAGAAACTGAGTTTTTTTCTGATTTATCAGAGAAATTGGAAGGACTAGACTACATAATTTTATGAAAGCACACACAAGCAATTGTATTGGTGTTCCACAGAAACATTTGTTAATTGAAAGGGCGCCTTGAGTGTATGCTTCAAACTTGGCATGGGAAAGTAGCAAAAGACGTACATTAGTAAAGATGCAATTATACCAGCAGAAAGAGTTGATCCTGCCGCTGTATTAGAAAGGAAAAGTAAAGTGGAGACTGCAAAACGTTTGTGGAAAATGATTATTCACTGTACACCAGACGGAATTGAAGCAAATTTTATCCCAGCAATCTGGGAATGTGGAGCTGCAGGTGCGACTCCAGCTGCTGTATCCATCTGTTTGCAGAATATTTTTCTTGGAGGAGAAACCCATCTTTTGATAAAGAGCAAACTTTGTTACCTTACTTTTTATATATAATCTGTAATCCCCCCCCCCCCAATTTTTGGAAAAATGGATGTGTAGAACTTAAGTTATAAACAAGTTTTCTTGTAACCAAATTGGCGTGAAAAAGACAAGATAATGAAAGCCATGAAGATGCTAAGTTTCTTGCATCTGCAAAGATCTTGGCTTTTTTTTCCTATTAGCAAATGCTCTCATTAGCAGAAATGTCTACAGCTGAAGGCAGTTGGCCAGGGCAATTCTGAACTTTCTGTTATAAGTGAAATTTACAAAGACTCCTTCATTTATCTTCAAAGCTTTCATCTGTGACTACTTTTACGTTGAGACAAGCAGTCTGCAGGTTCAAGCAATTAATCTTGAGAGTTCAGAGCATTCTGTGTTGAGGCAAACGCAAATTTTAATAGTAAAATGGCAAGCAGTTCAGTAAAAGGTTTGAAATTATGAACATTAATTAGAAACAGTAGTCTCCAGCAGTCTTAATACTTTAATGCATTTAGTAGAACAGTGTACAACAAATGAGTTTTTAAAAGATAGTCAGTGCAGTTTTTCTTGGAGCTAAAAGTTAATGTTTTCTGAAAACAAAGAACCCGTTTTTCACATTTTGGGAGTGGAACAGAGATGAGAAGACAAAAGACAGAGAGCAGTCAGGGCCATTATCTGAAACACTATTTGGTAACCGGCTTAGAAGAAGAGCATTTAGACATGTTCAATGATGGTGTTCAGACTAGTGGCAAAGAAGTTCTGAGGTATGTATGTCTGTCACTTTTGTGCCCTATGCCTTGTGCGGGGAGCATGCATTTAAAGTAGGATATTAATTCCAAAGGCTTTGGTATACTGACTGGGCGTTGGACTATCCTTGGCAGCAGCTCCCTTATGTAAAAAATCTGGCAACAGTGAAGAGAAGGACATCTATTGTTATGGTAAGATTTACACAGCTGTACTTTCCTGTTTTGAGCTTCATTTCCTGAAAATATTTATAGTTGTTTGTTCCTAAATTAATAGGGTATGGAGGTGTTATGAATATGTTTGTTTTTGATGGCTTTCATTAAAGCAAAAAGTCTTAAAATGGTCAAATGGGAGATGAGAAACAGCTGTATAAAAGATCAGCCTGTAAGACCTTAGTGTGTGCATGTAAAAACAAAACATTGGAAATACACATTCAGAAAAAAATGTCATGTGTAATGGGTGGGAACAATAGATTTTTATCATAATGGGTACTCTATCCATATTACCTTGGAATGTAAATGACTTTAAAGGTATGGACAAAAAGGAAAGCGTATTGAATTGTATTAAGAAATGGAAATTATAAATAGCAGTGCTACAGGAGAACAATTTGGAAAGATATGAGCTTGTGAATTAGCCATAATTATTTTGGGATGGATATTCAGCAGAATATTGGGGACAAAGGAAAGGGTTGCTGCAGGGGCTCTGTTAGTGATTTGAAGGGAAAAAAACAAGGGAGTAATGGTAGATGCGCGGTAGTAACGGGCTGTTGACAAAGGAGGAGGATTGCACTGGCATATATTTATGCTCCATCAAAAAACTTGTATTACAGAGATTAAGAAACCCTTGGGGAAATTATCAGCTTTCAGCACAGCATTTTGTTCCTGTGTGGGAACTTGATTTGCAGTAGTACGGGTATATTGGAGGACTTAAAACAGAAGCTTTGACAAAAGAGGGTAGATTTCTGAAGATATTTATGAAAACATTTAGAATAGAGGACATAAATTCAGTAGTAGGAACTTTTAGTTTCCGTGTAAAGTATAATTGGACTAGTCTGGATAGATAGTAATTTTACTTCATGGGAACAAGTGTATTTAAAAGCTTTGGCACACATCCAGTAAGTGTCTCAGATCATGTACCAATAAAAGCTTGGATAAAAATATAGGGTAATGAAGTAAAAATGAGACAGCAACACTTTTTCACGTGTCTGTTAAAAAGAGAAATTTAAGGAATGCGTAGTAAAAATTTATTTGAGAGCAATTATGTAAGAGAGAAATTTCTTTAGGTTTGATAGCCGAGTGCGATAAAATGAGTTTAAAAAGAGGTAAAAGTAAGAGATATGGTTAAGAAGTAATAGGGATTATTTAGTGGGGCTAATAAAGGTTAAAGCATCGCAGAGTAAGGGATATCTCCCAGAACAAGAAGACAAGCAACTACAAAGGTGCTAAATAGAAAATAAAGTTCTATTTGGATAAGAAGCATGAGTTTAGAAATAATGCTATTAAACAACTATACTTGGTAACTCCAGAGCACAGAGATTTCTAGCAAAACAACTTGGGCAACAGAAAGTAGAAATGTTGTTGTCAGACTTGTGGAGCCTGTGACAAGAAAATTAAACCAGAGAGCCTATGGAGGTATTGGAAAGAATGTGGACATTTTTCTGAAAATCCCTGTGAAGCAGAGGCATGTGGGAACCCAAGAAAAAGCACAAATGGAAATATTTATGGAAAACTCAATTATGGCAATGTTAGAAAGTGAGGCTTGACTACTAATAGGTACAATTGGAGAAGATGAGAGAAAAACAGTGATGTATGCTTGATTTGCATACAAGTCTCCATGTGCAGTTGATATTCCTGTGGAAGTTGGGAGGAAAAAAAGTGATAGAGATCTGGTCTGTTGTTTTGTTTAATAGTATTTTGAAAGGAAAGGAATCGCCTGCATTTTGAAAAAAAAAAAAAACTGTCTTGGCTGTATTACCCAAAGAGGGTAATGACCTGCCAGGCCCATCTTCGTCTAGACCCATTTCAGTTTTAAACCATGATTATAAAGTTTGTCTATACTAGCTAGAATAATGTTGTCAAAGGTGTTGCCAGATTGATAGATATGGATTAGTGCAGTTTTAAGGAGGGGAGTCTAACATTTGACAGTGTTAAGAGAACAGTGATGATCCAAAGGGAAATGGAATGTAAGAAATATCACTGCTGTTGGTAGGCCTTGATTCCAAGAGAGCATTCAACAGAGTGAGTTGAAATTTTGAGTAGGGCAGTGGAAGCATTTGCATTCCTTGATACAATAATAATGAAGGATAAGAGGCAAGAATTAAAGTGTGAGGGTTGCTCTTCAATAAGTTTAATAGAGGAACCAGGTAGTTTGTCCTCCCCCACCCACCCGTGTTATTTGCTTCATATTTAGAGCCATTGGCAAAGCAAATAAGGGGCTTAGAAATTCATGGATGTACTTGGTGTATTGTATGGTAAACAAGAAAAATTGGCTTTATTTGCAGATGATGGTTTGTACTTGATAAATCCAGAAAAGAGCATCTCTGTGTTGTGAACTTTTTGAAACCATGTATCGACACACACATTTGTTCAGCAAAATCTGTATTTATGGGGGCACGATAAGATTAACTATTTAGGAATATGGATATTAAAGGCTTCTGTTAGGGCAACTAAGGATGTTTGGAAAGACTGAACAAAATAATATACAATACAAAACATGAGAAACTGTAAGCTGCTGTTTTGGATATTAAGATACAAATAGTTTAATTGTTTTAGTCCCTTTAGTATTAAAGTGGAGGGGAAGTTGTGGCTGATGAGATTTAAAGGAATTTTTCTGGAGGGAGGGCAAAAGTTGTGAGATAAGTTGATCCGCCTGATAAAACAAGGTGGTTTAGGATTACCTGATTTTGAAGGGATATTTTACAGCTACAGGACATGAGCAGAAGGTTATAGTGGAAAGAGATTATGAAACTGAGGGGGAAAGTTGAGGAAAGTTAGAAAAATATGAATATAATCTGCATGGTTAAATTAAAAATCATAATACAGACAAAGGTAATGATCTCAGCTTTTGATTCAAACCTGGAACTTCATCAGACGGAGATAAATAATGCATACAAACACTAAAATACCATTAAATACATGGCACTGGTTAATGCCTGAGCTTATGTTTAAATCTTCTTTTTTTGGCTTTTCTCAGTTAGGGGTTGCCATAGCAGAACACCTGTCTGCTCATGATTGGCAGTGGAGTTTTGCATTGTCGAGTTGCCAGCCCGGTGCCCAGCCTTCCACAGAAGGCACGTAGGCACTCACGCCTAGGGCCAATTTAGAGTGTCCAGTCCACCTATAGCATGTCTTTGGGATGTGGGAGGAAACCAGAGCACCTGGAGGAAACCCGCGTGACCACTGGGAAGACCTGCAGACACCGCACAATGGGCACCCCAGCCGAGGATCGACCCGGAGACCCTCTTGCTGTGAGGCAGCAATGCTAACTGCTGCACTACCGTGGCCACCCTCTGAGCTTATGTTTAAATATACAAGGGAAATAACATGATTTTGAAATAGGTTGCTGCAGATATTCTGTCCAGTTAAAATCATCTTCAGTGTTGAGCCTATTATGAAAGCTCTTTACTGCATTAATACAGAAAATAAAACAAACTTTATTGGTATTTTCACAAATCCCATCACGTTTAGCCAACACATTCCTTAAATCTTTTACTTCTACAGCCTGTATATGTTTATAAATTCTGTAGTACTTCTACGTAGAATGTACTGCATTCAGTGCAAACTACAGTATGAACTACAAATCTGGAGTTGCAAGAAAAAAATACCAGTGATCTTAATTTGGTTTCCTTTGATATGCAAATTTTTCTTCATTCAAATGTCCAAAGTACAGATTTTTCTTATGTGAATTCATTAGTTTTATATAGAAAATGTATAGAGTCCCAACTCTTAGAAATTTTAATGTATTTAAATACTTTTGACACACTTTTGTCTTTTACTTATGACAATTGTATTAATTTTTTGAATATAGTAGTTTTTAAAAACGGGAAGTTATTGGCCAAAATATAAAAGAAAAAAGTACAGAGTAATGCTTATTTGATTTGTGACAGCGTGCATATTCCTAGTCTAATGAAAGATATTGTAAATGGACAGTTCGTAGGGCCAGCAGGCTAACAGATGAAGATGAGTTCTTCAGTAGTGAAAGCCAGCAGCTCAAAGAAAGATTTGTATGCAGAGGTTAACCACAAGCATTTGTAGAAGATGTTGCTGCAATGTAGGTGCGGCTGGCTTGAAGTTTTTGTGAGGGATAGTAATAGTTTTGTAGATTTTTAACAAAGAAAAAAAGATTATAAAACTTAGTTAAGAATGCTGTAAATGAGAGAAATATCAGAAGAATTGTATAAGATAATTGAAGATTTTTTAGTAGTTTCCAGATATGAATGACAGAATTGATTTCTCCAGCTTTTCTAAAGAAGAGGTACCAACCTTAAAGGTCTTTTTCAAGTTTGGTTGTGGAATTTGACCTCTAAGTTTTAGTAGGACGCATGGGATGTAAGAATGTTTATCTTTCAGTTTGGGTAGGCATTTGAATGAAGAAAAATGTGTCTCAGAGGAAACCAATTAAGGATCTTTGGCATTTTTTCTTATAAATCCAAATTCATAGTTTATGTAGCAGTTTACACTGAATGTAGTACGTTCTATGTAGGAAGAACTGCTAGAAAATTGCATTACAGAGTTTATGAACATGTATTGGTGTGTGTGTTGGGACTTGTAAAAATACCCACAAGGTTCATTGTTTTCTGTTATTGATGCAGTAAATAGCTTTCATAGTAGGCCCCATGCTGAAGACTATTTGGATTGAAGGGAATATTTATGGCAAATTGTTAGAAGTGAGTTATAAACCTCATCTAAATGATTAAGAATTTCAAAAGGTTTTAAAGAACAGCGAGCTCTGGCATTAATGTGAATTGTGATTAAATTTAAAGGTATTTAAGTGTTTGTATCAAGTTATTTATCTCCGTCCTGAAGAAGTTCTGTGTTGGGAATGAAAGAGCGAACTGTGATCACACAAACGTGAAACAATAAATGTTAAAAGCTGAACAAAAAACAGAAAAGCCGTGGAAGGCTGACTTGCAAGTAAATCTACCAAAATAACAGCTGAATGATTTATTTTTAGCTCTTTTGTTCTTTTATTATGTTTTTTATTAAAGGAACGAAAGCACTAAAAATAAGTTAATGTTGTTTGTATTATGATTGGTTTTGTTTTGTTTTTTTATTTCACGTGTTATTCAAACCCGAGCTTTCCAGCACTGTAATCTGTCTGATGATGGCTACAATTGCAGAAAGCATTCTTAGAACTAAGTCAACACTGTAATGGGGGAGGGGATTTTGTCATTGGGGTGACTGCAAGCAGGGTACAGAAGGAAGGTAGGTAGAGGGTGCTGGAATTTGCTGGAGAAAAGTGACAAAGGTACTAAGGTATTGTGAGCAAAATAACTCTAGAGGGAACTGTATTAGAATGGGACGAGGCCAAGAAGAAGGTTGGACTGCAGATTAGAGACTAGCTTCCTTGCCCAGGATTGAAATCTGAGTGTAGGCAAAGAGAAAAGGATAGGGATGTCTTAAGTGAAAGACCTGCTCTGTTAGATTTTTTGTTGAATGTGAAACAGAAGCTGTTAAAAAGGCAGTTAGTACAGCATACAAAATATTGCACATTAACTATATGAATCAGGGGGACCGTAGAAAAGACGGGGATGAGGTTGTCAGTGACGCTTGCACCACACCTACTGCACAGGGAAAAGACCATACATGCAACTACTGTGTGCTGAGGCGCTTGCAGGTAACCTTCCTAAAATGCTCAGACCTTCTGCACAGTACAGTCAAAGGGTCCTCCGCCATGACATAAACACTCGTTTTAAAAGACCAACCACTGCTACATGTAGTAACACTGTGTCCATTGCCTCTACTGCTAAGCCCTTAAGGCCGACTTCATGCACAGTCTGGTTTTCTGCAGAAGATACTGAAGGGCTGCATGTACCTACGTCATGTCTAGCATAGCGATGACGTGAGGTAGGGGGTAGTTTTCCTCCTTCATATCTAGAATTTAAAAAAGAAAAATCAGTGAGGAATAGCCACTTGGATACAGTTAATAGTTGTTGAATACACAAACCTCTGCAGCTGTATGCATTAAATACTGTTGTCAGAACATGCCTTTTGGCATTGTCTCCTTGTCATTTCTGCTGTAGCTGTGAGTAATTTATGCCTGATGGGAAGAAGAAAAGACCTGATCATTTCTATTTAATAAATATAGCATGGAAATGGCAAATGGATGAAGCAGGAAAACTGCCTCCAAACAATATTTCAATTAATACTGTAAAAGGCAGAAGGGAAGACAAGAAAGCTTTTACCCCAGACTTTCCATCAGAATGTAACACCCCTCAGAGCTACACAACCAGAAAGATGAGAGACTTTGCTGTGACAATGCAGTTTTTTGCCAAGTCTTGTTTTCACATGAAATACTTATTGTATGTGAAAATGGATTTTGAAATGCCACTAGCCACCAACAATGTTCTCAGAGTTCTGCATTCAGTTTTGACAGCCTGCACATGATCTCTAATCAGGCTGTGGACCATGTAAGAAGGTGGTGGTTTGTTGCAGCTTGTTGCTGAGTGGGCTGCTGTTACTCGTGTGCCAGTTTTTCTGAGGAATATAACAGAAATAACTGCGGTGGTGGTGCTGCAGTAGCGTTGTCGCCTCACAGTAAGATGCAGTCCGGTTCGATTCTCAGCTAGAGCGTCTTCTTTGTGGAGACCTGCGTGAATTTGCGTACCTTCATTGAAGGTTGTGCGTCAGAGCTGACAACTCTGCACGTAAAATCTATTGCCAATCATTAGCAGACCGGAGTTCCGCTGTGGCGACCCCTAACCAGGAAAAGCCGAAGGACACAACAACATTAGACTTTTCTGTTTCTTTACTTTACTGACTTTGAGTCCTTCACAGCTGCTTTAACTCACAGAAAAGCAAGGCTATTGAATAGAGCAACTTGAAGGTCTGCGCTGCATGGGATATGGACAGAGCTGCCAGTCTTGTCTGCTGTCTGTACCTCATTGTTCAGTGGACACAGTGGTGATTTTCTCTCCTTTCAAGTGGCCTTTCGTTGAACTGATGTCTGTGATCCTTTTAAGCGAATGAGGAAGGAGAGAGGGTTACATTTGTACTGCTGTGGGAGTCTGTTTTTTTTTCCTTTACAGTGTTTTTTTTCCTAGAACACACTAGTTGAAGCCTTGGTTCTGTTGCACCTTGCAGCCTGAGCAACATAAGGCTTCTGGAAATCGATGGCTTTTCCCTGCTGGAAAGTCGCATGGGTCTTTGTATTTTCAAGGTAGCTGATAGCAACCTGAAGGTAGAGTGCAGCCATTTTAATTCCCATTCTGGCTGACTCTCTTTCAGGAGGTGGAGAGTTTTCTTTCATGACCAACTTAGATTTGTGGTAACTAAAGAAGTGTAGGCATGGGTGATAGTATGCATCTCTTCTCCATTGCCAGGTGTTCCACCCTATCAGTAGCATATAGGGAAGATGCTGTGAAAGTGCAGTGAAAAAGTCCTCCAGGAGGACCAGAAGGGACTTTGAAATTTGTCCATATTTGGAGTGCCAGCAAAGGTTATGGGTTGTTGGGGTTATTCAGAATTTGTACAGCCTAAACCTGTCTCTTCCCCCACCCCTCACCCAAAAGAGTGAGTTCTTTTGCATGGTTAGTCTGGAATTAGTCTTTGCCATTTGCATCCAGAGAAGATTGTATGTGTTTGGACTTTCAGGATGCTTAAACTTGCACATCTATAAAGATGGCAAAGTGGTGAAAGATTTCTGTGTTTTAGAGTATGAAACAGTAGCTGCTAGTTGCAGGAATTTCAGTCTCACTTTCGCCTTCATAGTGTTTCCAAAGTGAATGTCATTGGTAACATTTCACTTAAGCTTGAAAGGTGCCGGTGCGTTTCCTTGCGTAGATGTTGGTAGTCTGGTGAATTGCATTGCGATAGTCTTGTAATGTGTAGGGAGAACTTGCTTTCCACTTAATTCAGTGGGAGCGGTGTCATCATGACAGTCCAGTGAGACTGTCTTGGGAGGAAGACTTTCTGGACACCCTGATAACATGTCTGGGATACAGTAGTCATGGGAGACTGACTTTTTGGACACCCTGATAACACTGTTGAAGGTCTGCAGGGGCTTGTGGCATGGTGGTCTGCTTGAGTCCACCTTACTTGTGATCACCAGGGCCTTTGGATTAACAGGTGCATTTCTTCTCAGGTGGTGGTAGGGCACAGTGAGTAGCAGAGATTGCTTAAACTTTGAGGTCTAATCAGGATTCTCATTTATACATTAATACATTAGTTTTACAGGAATTTCTTCATTGTGATCATATTGTTGTTTGACAGTGTAATGGTTGGTTGGTGCATCAACAAGTTGGGATGAGCTTATTCCTTTTTGTGCAAAGAGGCCATAAGACTGTGGAGAGAACATTCCAGTATAATTCTTTCAGTAGTTCACGTTCCCCAGAGAAGCTGGCTGTTTGACAGACGAGACCCAGCCATAATATACTCATGCTTTGTAAGTGGCCCTCGAGTCCAATTATAGATAGAAAGATTTTCAAGAAATTTGACCGCATAGGTTGTGATCTGTTTGCTTCTCTGATCAGTGCCACATTTTGCAGATGTTTTCCCCTGCTAGTGTCCCCTATTAGCTTTACTCAAGAAGCACAGGTGAGACCTTGGCCTAAAGGTAAGTTTTTTAAGCTTCCCTTACTTCCTGTTGTGAAATGTTTCCAGAAAGCATAACTTCATAAGCTTAATGTTCCTGGCAAAGTAGTACTGATACCTCCATTGTGGTCCATGATTTGCTTTCCTGTGCTGCTGCCCTTTCTACTAGGAATTCACTTATAACAGCAAAGACTTGTAGCCATACCGGTGGTGTAGAGGGATGAAGCCTAGCCGACCCAGGTTTGATTAGCTAATCTGGTGACTTGACTGAGCAGCAGGTGGAGATGTGCAGTTATGTAAGCATCCCCAGCAGTTTTCACTGGTGAAGACTGGGGACATTGCATTGAGGAAGCATGGTCCTAGGAGAAGACAAGCTGGTGGACATAACTGAGCTGTCTTTGAGGTGGGAAGAAGCTCTGCCTTTCCCCATTGCACTCCCACCCCTGGGACATACTCCACAGTAATCTCACAGGAGCAATAGGTTAGGGCACAAGTAAAAAAAAATATCCCTGACAGAAGGTAGTAGACAAACCCCCAGGACATGCTATGGTTATGTGACTGGCCAGAGCTGCATTGGAGGGAAGTCTGGGGGAGAGAATGAGCTGCTAGACCCAGCATTTAAGTGAAGCATTTGGTAGAAAAGTCATAGGACAGTTCAGGGGAGACGAGCAAGAAATGCTTAGTGTTGTGTGTGTTTTTTGACTGTTACCCACTCATCAGGCAGGATCTACCAATTGGGTATTTTCCTTATATTGTTAATTGTCAGCAACTTCTTTAGTAGAGTGGTTTCTTTAAGCTTTTGAATAAATTATTTTGAGGATAACCTGCAGGTTAAATAATGGGATTTTCTGTATGGGTTACAGTACAAATTTTAGACCCTTTCTCAACCCCTTCTTAGATTTTTAAATTGTCATTTGAAAATCTATTGTTGCAAGGACAAGATGTTTATCCACTGAAGCTGACTTTTTACCTGCTTTTTCACCTTTAATTTTGGTGAAGATCAATGCCCTTGGCCTCCCCTAAAGTGTTTTGCCACATTTGCATGACTTAGAATGAAGATCCTAATCTACAGTAGTCAAACACTAATGGTGATTTTTTTTTTCCAAATCCAGAAAAGGGGGGAGGATTCTTCTTCTTTTTTATCCACCCCTCCCCCCCCTTGCTGATGCCACTAGAAGTAACAATGATTTTTTTTTTTTTAACCTCTGACATCAACGTGGGGAAAATGTAGGATGGATTGATGGACTTTTTAATGGATGATTAATGCACTTGCAGAGACACATGCCCATTTAAGAGTGTGGAGCTCTGCCTGACATGATGTCACCAGGGAAAACACTACATTCATTTAGGCTGTGGTTTCAGAGAAAGTTTACAAAGCTGTTTAGTGAAACAGTGACCCAAGTGAATACTTGGTCGACTCTGGCAAAATGCACTGTAGCACTTGACTCTCCAAGTGCCACAATGCAGTACATCAGTGTTTTAAAAAAAAAAAAAAAAAAAAAACACTGAGTGAAAGGCCATTCTTAGGCATGCTTTTCTCCTTATGCTTCCAATTATAGATTCTCCCTCTGCAGGGCATCCACTTTGTTGCCAAAACTTGCCCTCCATTTTGCGTATGTTGCTATGGCTGAAATATTTATTTTTGAAGGGTTCATTTCTTTTTTTTTTCTTTTGGTAATTGCTGCTCTCAAAACTTTCTGAACTGAAGGCCCCTTTCTGTCTGGTATAAGCATCTGTCAGATATAAGCAAGCAATAATGCTCAACAAGGTGTGTGTAATTGTGCAAATAATGCCCGCCCAGCAGCAGAGGGCCTCTGCACCCCTGGAAGGGAGTTATTTACACAATAACACACACAATGGAGGGCATTATTGCACCTACAGGATGGGCTGTTTGTAAAATTGTTGTATTTTACTTATTTACAATTTTGTATTGCTATATTTTTTTATTTATTTTTTTGATGTAAAATAGTTTGCCATCTAATGTTTCAAAGTTGCTGCAGTATATGTAAATGGTGTTTGGAGGAAGCATTTTACATCCAAAATATATCCTTTTTAAAAATATCTAGATATTTACTTTATTTTTTGGTCCCTTACTGCTAAAATGTTTGGTTTCTTTACAGTTATTGGGGATTGAAGTCACTAAATAATGACATGCATTTGACTTTCAGACTTTTTCCTTCAGAACATTCATGTTAACACAAATCTGTAACTTTGTGGTTTTTATAAGAACGACATGTAAAATTGGTTCCTAGTTTTGAGGCTTTTTACCCCTTTTATCCTTTAACTGGCTTTATCCAGTTTTCTTGATCTAAAAGGTTGAGAGGTATGACAGCCTCTGCTGCTGCTATTGATCCATCCATCGCTCTGTGCCGCACTCACGATTGGTCTCTCGCGTTCGCGATCTGTTTCTCACGCTCGCACACTTGCACTTCAGAAAATACATGCTAACATAAGCCCTGTTATTGAAGCTACTTTGTGATTTTCTTTTTTTTTTTTTTTTTTTAACAGTAATATGTTCCCGTTTTGAGCCTATGTTCCCCCTTTATTTTAGGCTTTATCCAGATAACTTGATCCAGGAGGTACAAAAACCTCTTCAACTCTGCTTCTTTTAATGCTCTATCTCTCTCATTCTTTACTCACGCTCTCTCACTCACACAAACATGCGTTCACACACAAACAGAAACATAAACACACTTCTGTTATATTTAGTTTTTTTTGTCCTAGCACCTGGAAGTGCCTGTGATTAGAGCAGTAACCCAAGGCTCTCCCTTGCATGTATCTTGTACTGATACCACCAAACCAATTTAGACGTCTAAATAAATAGCTTTAAGCTGATCGAACCAGCAGGTCGAGCTCCGAGCTTAACAAAACTTTAAGATAGTTTGTTTCAAAATGCTGCAAAAGATTCTCGTGTACAATCAAAAAGAAAAAAATGAATGACACTGACTTTTGGTTTTTCTTCAAATGAGATTCTCCTTTATTGTGCGATCTTTTCGGTAGTTGGGTGAGCACAATTGTTAGTGTGTGGAATTAAGATTGCAAGCTTACATTAATCCAGCTGAAGCCTATTACCATAAAGGTGCCTGTAAAAATTCCTCCTAATAAACTAAAACAAATCACACAGATAAACTAATCTGTGCCCACAGATCAAAAAGATAGAATATTGGTGACTTGTCTGTGACTACACCAAACAGCTAGCGGTCATTCTGTATATTGGCTGTACTGAACTACTACTGCAGCTGGACAGACTGCGGGCTTAAGACACAAGGACAGTTATTGGTGCAAATATTCTCCTCTTGTGAAATTGTGGCTGGTATTCAGAAAGGCTTACCTTGATTTGGAAGCCTTAATGTAGGTGGCTTTCCACATCGCTGTAAGTATTTCAAATAGATTTGGCCCGTTACTGAGGTTTCTTCCTAGCAGGAGCCTCTGCACATAAGGCAGTCTCGCATGTAGAGTTGCTTGGTAGTATGGCAGTCTGTGAGGAAGTAATGCTAATTTGTAATGTGCTCTTCCCCCAGAAATGCCACAGACTCTTCATTTACAGTGCCATCTAAATCACTTGGCAGCAAAAAATGCATCACTGGTGGAGGTAAGTGAATAGTGCAAAAATACAGCCGTCACCCCTGTGGAAGTAGCCCCAATGCCAGTAATTGCAACAAAGACAAGGGCATGAAGGATGTGTGTGTTTGTCTGTAAGGGCATGAATGTACATGTCTGCCTGGGTGGTGACATAACAGGAGTTTGGGAGGGTAGTGAGGGTCTGAATGTATGTGGGTGATGGTATACTTTTTTGTTTGTTTTGTTTTTAAACTTTACTATTAACTAGATTCAGCAGGATTATTTGTGAGAGATTGCTGGGCACTGTAAAAAGGAACTTCTCCCTTACCACACATCGTCACGATGGAGTTAGTATGTTAAGAGGATCTTTTCTTTAAAAGTTCACAGTTTGAATTTGCACCCCCCCCCCATATTCTGATTTTTGTCTTATGAATCAACAGAATGTTTTGAGTTCTATATCCGTGAGCTGTATGGGGAGCTTATCCCAGCATAATTCTCAGTAAGACTGACTATGTTAAGACCATTCTGGGGATGTACCCCTTCATATACTGGGACCTGAAAAAGACGAGTGCAGAGACATGGCATAACATTCTTAAAAATGGCATTGAATAAGAAAAAAAAAATATCCAAATACAATGGTTTGATACAACATTTTTTTATGATGTCTGCATGGGATGCCGAAGCTTAACCTTTGCATTAGGACTAACTTTGTAAAACGTGGAAAAGCTGATTTTTGTAATATACAGTTTTGATACAGCCATATAAACATAAACTAAGGTTTGCTTTTTGCTTTAAAAGGCTACAGCAGAATTAAAGGTTGCTTTTCGAGACCCATCAGTGGTTCCAGCCCTGTGCTGTATTTTGACCAGATCAGCTAATGCACAGGTAAGGGATAGTAATTTTGATGGTTTTTGGATTGTTTGGGTCGGCATGTATTAACTAGTTACCCAAGTGCCTGCCAAACTAAATTGGCTTCATAGTTTGCCACATTACTGAATGTTAACTGTAAAACTTGCATTTTGCATTTAATCAGTCTCTTGTGACTGAACTGTGTGTAATGTTGCTAAACATCGATTTTTGGCTAGTTTGCTACATTTTTGTAGTTTTGCTTTATATTTAATGCAGGTCTCTTAGGAAAAATAACTACTGCCAATGCAAGGCATGTAACTTACATAGGTTAAAGCAGTACACTGAAAATGTGGTAAGTAAATCTACCAGACTACACATTGTATTCGAGAGAAGATCTACTCCAGTGTACAAAAAGCTATGCATCCTCTTATTTTTGATAATTTGTACAGCATGCATGTGATCTCTGATTACTGCTGGGCAGTAAAAATGTCCGTATAGTATGCTTGTACACAGATTCACACAAGAAAGAAAATGAATGATTTTTTTAGAGTGGTAGAAAGGAAGAAAAAGAGGAAGAGTATTTCTGATGCATTTAAATCAGGCAATCTTAAACCACCTTCTTCTGTGGGGACAGTCAACTTATCCCACTTAATTCTTGCCTTCCTCTCCTTCAAAATAAATTCCTTCACTCTTCATTATTGTCCACAGGTTCTCTTCTAGTTGATTAAAGAAATTTACACACAGGTCAGGCACATATATGTCAAGGGACTGAAAACATGTTTCCTGATGGTATGTTGCTATCCATACCCATAATCAAGAATTTCCAAATTTCATTTATACATTGCCTTTTGTTTTCCCACATACTCATAGCTGTCGTAACAGAATCCTGCTGAACCAATTCATATATGGATGTCTAGTTTACTGCTGTACTGTAGCTTTTTTTGTTTCATTAATATTATATACAAACAAAAAAAAAAAACCTTGAAATTGCCTCAAATGTTCCACCACCTTGAAATATGCCTTCTGGATTTAAGTACAAAATAAAATTCTGTGCAAATAAAATTTGTTTGTTTTTGTTGACCATTCCAGTTATATCTTTGAATTTGAATCCATTCTTTGGCCGCAAAGCACTTAAAGAAGAGGACGCTGCTGTCTGGTTGTTCAATTCAAACATCTTGTCTAAGTGAAACTCTCCCAACTTAGTTCTTGTCTTGCATTTAATCCTTCATATGTCCTCCTAATTAATCCTATTATTTTATCAGGGGATGCTAATGCTTTCATTACCTTGTTCATAAAATCCTAGCTGGTTTTCTTGAATGCCTTCTCTCCTTTAAGATGCACCAACAATAGCAGTATTTTCTTACATTCTGCTTCTCTTTAGGTCATCATTGTCCTTTTACTATTGTCAAATGTTTGCCTCTCCTCCATAAAACTGCACTGATAAATATCCATCAATTTTTGGCATCACCTTTTCTCAGCAAGTATAAATAAAACACTTTTTTTTATAGTCATGGTTTGAATTGAAATGGTCTATATCAAGCGGGGTCTGAAATATCTTTAACCTTTGTGTAGTATAGCCACCACAGTTTTTCCAGGGTGCTGGTGTGCCACCCCTCCATTTTGAAGTACTGTTACACAAAACCTTAGATATTCTTTATAAGCGTACGCAGAACACAAAAACCAGTAAGTAAAATGCGGAAATGACTTCTTCTGGATTGTCGCTGCCAAGCTGTAAAAAGTTCAAATTCAACCTGCTGCAAGTACAGTTGTCTCACCACAAGGATACAAAAAGCAAAGTCCACTTTAATCCAACACGAAGAAATTTATTCCAAAAAATCCACAACACAAGCGCTTTCGCCTTGTCTTACCAGGCTTTATCAAGTGTAAAACATACAGATTAACTACACTCCATATATAGTGCTTGAAAAAATGCCCGTAGGTTAATTAGTTGATTAACATTCCATAATTCAATTAACCTTATGTTTATATGCATTAAAAATATGTTTGGATAACTCCAAATAAAAATCTTTACCATTCATAAAATAAAGCATAAAAAATAGTTATTTTTAAAAAATGCATGAATGCATTTACTGTGAGAGGTTGAAAACCCACAGTTAGAACATGTTAATAAGATACAAAAGGGTTAAATGCTAAAACCTGTGTTTAAAAGTGTGCACATCATAGTGATAGAAAACAAGTTAGAGTAAAATCAAATGCAAGTGTGGGATAAGTTCACCTTCCTTGTACTATTTGTAATGCAGATGACCACCATGCTCAATTCAATTATTATGTGGCATTGTCCCAACTATTTGCAGATGAAAAATATTGAATGACCATAGTGAAACTGATAAGTGTCATCTTGTCTCAGACCCAGCATAAAAATACCTTGAAAGAAGCTATGAACATGAAAAAGAATATATATATAGCAATGCAAAACACCAGAAAAAGTGTTTATGTTAATAACTTCTGCCAATAATCCATGGCAGAGGGGGGGGGGGGGAGAGAAATGAAGAAAATAAAACACAAATTTCAGAGAATATAAAGGGGCAAAGCATTCACCAATACTAACAATCCCTGAACTAATCAAAGGGTATTGCTTCTGGCTTTTAGAATGCTAGCTAGGCTAATGCTGTCATTTAAGCCTGGGGCTTTAGTTGCATATAACCTAAGTTGCCAGAACAATTCCCTCGAAGCTAGTTCAGTTTCCCAATCTCCTCCCCTCATATCTTGAGTGACTTTTTCAAGAACAAAAAACCGGATAGACATATTAGGGCATACCACAGCATGTCTGACAAAAGCGTTTGTGTCTTTCTTATTTTTGATGTCGTAGGTATGTTCATATATCCTACGTTTCAATGCCCTCTCAGTCTTTCCTACATAGAAAGCCTCACAAATCTCACAGAAACCTAGGTATACCACTCCAGATGTATTGCAAGAGTAATAATCCTTAGCTAATAGTGTGAAATTGCGGGCTGGAATTTGGATCCTGTCGGTGTTGGCAATGTAAGGGCATTGGTGACATCTACCGCATTTGAATGTTCCCTTCTTTTTCTGACAACTGTGATGTTCTGAGATACCCCTTATACTGTGCTCAAAAATGCCCTTTAAATTCGTATTCCTTTTTCTAATAAAAGAAATATTAGAAGGAAAAAAGCCACGAAATTCCTCATGTAAAGTGACCACTGGCCAAAAGAACTTCATGGTCCTCTCTATAAACCCAGAGTCAGCTGCATAGGTATATACAAAACCCCTAGCGTTGTTCTGTTGCTCATTATCCTGGCACCTGTGAAATAGTAAGCCTGTGTTTAATAGTGCTGGAAAGCACCTGTCTCTCTTGGCCAGAATCTCTTTGAGTATACTTTGAAACAAGCCTGGTGGGTAACCCCTCTCAAGAAATGAGGACCTGAGAAACTCTATTTCTTCCTGCAACCAGTCTGTAGTACTACACATTCTACAGGCTCTGACTAGTTGCCCCTTGATGATGCCTTTCTTGACATGCAATGGGTGCCCACTGTCGAAATGAAGGAAAGAATTAGAGTGTGTGTTCTTTCTATGCACCTTGGAACATAATCCTATATTGTTAATATTTTTTGCCAAATGGACATCCAAATAATGCAGTTCCATATTGCTAATGTTGTAAGTGAATTTGAGAAAACTAGTCGTGTTATTCAAGTAGCCCATGAAAAGGAGGAATTGTTCTTCTGAGCCCTCCCATAGAATGCAGATATCATCTAGATATCTTTTGTAGAATTTAATGAAGTTCTTCCAACTAGTTGCATGTATAAACTCCGTCTCCCATTTGTGAAGTACTATATTAGCATATGCACTAGCGCAAGGCGCCCCCATGGCAACCCCGCTCTTCTGGCGAAAAAATTCGCCATTAAAGTAAATGAAATTATTAGTTAACACCATGGTCATGAATTCTACAACCAAACTGATCAAAGCATTGCTTAATTTGGATTCCCTACATAGCATTTCACTAAACCATTCCACACCAATACTGTGTGGAATGCTGGGAAACAGTTCAACTATGTCTATGGTCACCATCATTAGATTAGAATAGTCAATGCTTTGGTCCAAACCAGCCAAGAATTCCCACGAATCTTTGCATACATAGGTTAAACTAGTAACGTAGTTTTTCAAATGAAAGTCCACGTACTTACTTAAGGGTTCTGTGATACTCCCTGCTCCTGCCACAATAGGGCGAAATTTCAGGGGATCAACTCCTTTGTGGACTTTCGGTATACCAAATAGAATGGGCGTCTTTGGTTTGGGTACCAGGAGATAGTTGTAGGTTTTTTCATTAATGGCACCTTGCAATAATAAATCGTATAAACAGTATTTTATGTCAGCTAGTGCAATATTTAATTCATTCAAGGAAATAAGTTCATAAGTGTTGTCATTCTGCAGTAATTCATGCATGCAATTCTCATAATCTACCTGGTGCATTAAAACAATCCCCCCCTTTATCGGGTTTCATTACCCTAATTTTTTCTTTTTTTAAGATGTCAACAACTGCCTGTAGTTTAGGAGGGAAATTGTTAGGGTAAACCTCCCTGTTGTGATCCAAATTTTCTCTTAAAGACTTTTCTATAAGTTCTTCATAAATTCTTAAGGTGGGATGTATGGGGGGGTTATAGGTGCTGCTTCTGTGTAAGGAATCTACTTGTTCAGTTTGGTTCTTGAAAAGCCAAGATAAATTTAAATTCCTAATAAATAGTTTTAACTCAACCAATAGTTTGGGGAGGAAGGTAGATTTCTGCGGGACATAATGTAAACCTTTAGTAAAAAGTTCGAAAAAATCAGGAGTAATCTCCAGTTCGGTAAAATTATAAATGGTAAAATTACCTGCAGTTCTAACCTTACAAGGCCCTTGTTCCTCCTCAATAAAAAACTGCACTGCATTTGTCATGATTCCTGCACCATCAACCATCACCTCCTTACCCATGAATTCTGCTGAAAATGATTTGTTTTCCCCCGTGGTCTGCCCTGGGGTGCTAGAAAACCCTGCTGGCCATTATTGTTACCCTTTTGAGCCAAGCATTCACTTCTCCTAGGCATATCAGTCTGTACATACTCGTATTCTTCATTGTTAACCTGTACTTCTTCTGGGTCTGCAGTATTGAACCTCGTCCTTTGCCTATTAAGAGGTGCTGGGTATGCTCTACCCTCCCTATATTCTATTAAGTCCCTTTCAAGTTTTTTTGCTTTTCTATCCAACACTTTAAAACAATATGTATCAACCTCTTTAAATGTGTCATCATACTTTTTTTTATAACTGTTAAAACTGTCATTCTTAGTAATGCCATCATGCAAATCATTAAGCTCCTTTAAAATACAGTTTCCTTTACTTATGTAATCATTAACCATCAGGTTTAACATTTCTAAGCCAGTGTTATTAAATAGTTCAGTTAACTGAGCGTGCAAAATCGAGCCCTTATGAGCATTGTTGGGGAATCGATAACATCTTAACCCCTTAGGGACTCTTTCCACTTTTAAGCATTCTTTTAAATAATTAATTTCCAGTTGTGAGTTTTTATATGCATATAATTTGCTTTTAAAAGCTTCAAATTTATTGTCCAACTGGTCAAAATGTTTGTTAACAGTACCTGTTGAAAAATGCAGCTCTTTTTCAGTCCATGCCTTAAAATTAAAGCCGTTGCCTGCCCTTACATCTCTCTGTTCATTTTTGTTGTTGTTGGGCAAATTGCCCTGTGAGGAACCGATATGATGGTCCACAATAACCGGTATATCCAAGACCTGAGTCCCTCTCAGGTCTCTCGCCTGCTCCGCGATATGATTGTTTTCCATGTTTTGTTGCTGGTTTCCAGCTATACTCGCACTGTTGCTGCTGTTCGCTTGAAGCAAAGTTTTGTTTAGCTGAGCAAGGAGGGCGATAACCTGGTTAAACTCCTTCCTGCTAACCGGCGTGTCATCAGGTTCCTCTCTGAGTAGTAACAGGGTTTCAGCGAAATCCGGAAAAGAGACACCTTCCGCCATCCCAAAAACGTAATAAGCGTACGCAGAACACAAAAACCAGTAAGTAAAATGCGGAAATGACTTCTTCTGGATTGTCGCTGCCAAGCTGTAAAAAGTTCAAATTCAACCTGCTGCAAGTACAGTTGTCTCACCACAAGGATACAAAAAGCAAAGTCCACTTTAATCCAACACGAAGAAATTTATTCCAAAAAATCCACAACACAAGCGCTTTCGCCTGGTCTTACCAGGCTTTATCAAGTGTAAAACATACAGATTAACTACACTCCATATATAGTGCTTGAAAAAATGCCCGTAGGTTAATTAGTTGATTAACATTCCATAATTCAATTAACCTTATGTTTAAATGCATTAAAAATATGTTTGGATAACTCCAAATAAAAATCTTTACCATTCATAAAATAAAGCATAAAAAATAGTTATTTTTTAAAAAATGCATGAATGCATTTACTGTGAGAGGTTGAAAACCCACAGTTAGAACATGTTAATAAGATACAAAAGGGTTAAATGCTAAAACCTGTGTTTAAAAGTGTGCACATCATAGTGATAGAAAACAAGTTAGAGTAAAATCAAATGCAAGTGTGGGAAAAGTTCACCTTCCTTGTACTATTTGTAATGCAGATGACCACCATTCTCAATTCAATTATTATGTGGCATTGTCCCAACTATTTGCAGATGAAAAATATTGAATGACCATAGTGAAACTGATAAGTGTCATCTTGTCTCAGACCCAGCATAAAAATACCTTGAAAGAAGCTATGAACATGAAAAAGAATATATATATAGCAATGCAAAAGTATAAATAAAAGCAAGTATAAATAAAACACTTTTTTTTATAGTCATGGTTTGAATTGAAATGGTCTATATCAAGCGGGGTCTGAAATATCTTTAACCTTTGCGTAGTATAGCCACCACAGTTTTTCCAGGGTGCTGGTGTGCCACCCCTCCATTTTGAAGTACTGTTACACAAAACCTTAGATATTCTTTACCATTTTCCCTCCTAATTTCCAAACGTACACAGGTAATACCATCTGTTCTTGGAGACTGCTCTGATTTGATTGGTATGTCACCATTTTTATTTGATCCCTTCCTATTTTGGCCTTTAATTGTTCAGCGTCATCTTCCTCTGTCTTTGGCATGATTAAGTCTTCCATAATTTTTTCCATTTGCGCCTTTTCTTGGTTTCCACATTCCACTGTTTTATACAAATTTTCATTACATTTCCAAAATCTCTTTCATCCCTATAGGATATCTGGTTACTTTTCTTACCATAAGCTCGTTCAGTTTGGTGACAACCCCTTTCTACATTCTGTTGCTTAAGCTGCTGAGCTAAAAGTTTATTTGATGGAATTGGTTGCAAAATATTATCCAAATACTGCCTTATTTTCCCTTTGGAATTCATTAGTTGCTTCTCCTCTTGTTCTGTCAGATTCCCTTTATCCATGAAGACTTTTAAAGTTTGTCAGTCCTTCTAAATACTTCTGTTACTACTTTCCCATATATTTTGTTTATTTCTACCCCATGTTTAAACTCCATTTTCATTTTTAGACCAATCGCTAGTTATTTCAGAAGAAATTTCTATCTTGTGTAATAATACTCAAATTTTTCTCCACTACCTATTCATAAAATTCTTTTTCAGATAAGTAGGGAAATGCTAGTCAGTTATTTTTTGATTCATTACCTTGCACCTTTAACTTGGTGTTTATTGGTGCGACATAATCCTACTCACTTGCCAATAGACCATACTACCACAAATCTAACAGTATCATACTTTCTATCACTATTGGCACCATCTAGCTTTTGGTATTACCTTTCTCCCTGATATTCTGATGAATGACCCTCCTGAAATTGTGAAGTTCCCATGGTCTTTTTACTCATGTGGTTCTATAACATTGCAGTTTGCATCTCATGATGATATGGACAGAGTACAGGGACGGGAACTACCCAATTTAAAATTAAAGTTACTCATGCTAAAGTTCATGTTAGTCTGTGTTTCCATGTACACTGATTGTTCTTTGTCTCTCTATTCCCACTTTCTAGATGTGAAAAACACTGTGTATGTTTTCAGCAAGCATTTAAATTTTAACCGTAAGAAAATTTACAGTGGTTACCTTTAAATAAACTATATTGTGCACTGAACTATCAATGCATACAAGTCTTACGGCGTCACACAGTTTCAGACTTTATTTTCACTGAATTTGTTTTTACTGTACCTTTTTAGGTTTATAGGTTCATACTAGGCTATCTGCCCTAAGGCATTTATAAGCCTAGCCAGAGTATGTTTGGCTTTCGCCACCCATTTTAAATGAATTTTGCTATGCCCTTTTTCGAGGTTAGTATACTGTGCCTCTGTCTAACAGTGACACAGAAGTGATACACGGGGTGTATTTGTTTCAGGGCAGAGTTCTCAGAAGTCTCAAAATGAATTGTTTAGACCTGCAGGTAGTTCATTTCCAAGTAAAAGCAGTCTGCAGTAAGAATAATACTTATAGCGACTTTGAGGATACTTGACAGAATCTTTGTAAATTTCACTCAGAACACAATGTACAGATGTTGATTGCCAATTGAATGCACTTGCAGACTTGTCTCCCCCTGAGAGTATTTGCTGAATTGGAGGGAGCTAAATAACTTTGTGGAAGCAGGAAAATGACCATTTTCCATGCCTTTCATTATTTTGTCTTTTATTTATTTATTATTGCATTTGATTACTGTGGTAGTTCACTGGACCAGAAGAACCCATTTTCAGTGGAGGCCCAGGGAGAAAAGCTCCACATTTAACACAAGAAATATGTTACAATGATAAAGGATATATAATACAACAGTAGCAAGTAAACATTATGATTGCATACACTAAATTATTGGCAGAGGTAAAATTGGAGACTAACGTTATGATTACATACAATAGATTAGTAACAGATGGTGAATTGGAGACGTGAGGAAATAGCATACAGTCATGGATTGAATTTTTCAACCTATTTGCTAAAAAAACTTTGTTCATTGTTTAAACATAGGACATTTAATCTAGGTATCTACCCTTGTAAAATGTGGAAATTGCAGTCTTAATTCTTCATATGACATTATACTTGTCCACCCCAACATTCTTAAGATGACATTATATTCAAGTCTAACTTGTTTCTGGCTAGGCTTTATCTTGCTACAGTATAAAATGTACATCTTACAATTGAAAAAGTACTTTATTACTTTTAATATAGATATGTAAAGCAGTCACTCCCTCACCTTTCATTTAAAAGAACCCTGACTGCATATTTATATAAAAATGCTTTACAGTATACCATGCAATCTACATTAAAATTTGTTGTACCAATAGTAACAAAAACTTTTCCTTTAAGTGTGCTAGTATACATTGACATATAATTGGATATGTGCTTAAGTTACCCACAAGTTTAACAAAGTCCAGAGAATTTGTTTTTTCTCTGCCAGATGCCCACATTTTCTTGCAAAGCCATATTTCTCGTGTTAATTCCTGTATCTGTTGAATTTAATGTTAATCAATAATTTCAGTGTTACTGATAGTTAAGACCATGTCTGTCTTCAAACACCAGTCTGGTTCAGTCCAAGATGCTTCTGATACTTGTGGTCAACTCCTGCCATTTTTTTTCTATCTTCAAGCACTTTCCTTTGGAATAATGGAAAAAGTTTTAGTGGCAGTCTCTTACTGTCAGTAGAATGAGAATCCCTTCTTCTGGCTGGCTAACTCTTTTTTACTGGATAAACATTTTCTTCCTTAGCCTCTTCTGCATCAAAACATGACTGATCCTCAAGGCAAGAATATTCTGAACACAGCTGGATTCAGTAGTTTGAATCTCACCTCTGCCTCTCCTCAACATTTTATGATTGCTGGGATAAACTTGCATCTCTTCTGCCTTAGATTATAGTGAGCAATTGTTTTCCACAAGCACTGTCTCCGATTTTTAATACTTTTCTGCTGTTTTTTTCCAGAATAAACTCTGGTATGGTTGAATCTTTACTGTTAAAGATTGTGGCTGCTTTCCCCTGGCCAGGTTTGTAGCAGACGCATGATCTGCTCTTTCATTTAACATGTCCTGCTGTTTAACAGCAGTTGAGTTGCTTGTTTTGTACTTTCATGAAATTAATATTGTCTGTTCCTTCTAGTTTCTCTGGTACAAAAAATAATCTGTTTTCTCTGTAAACTCGTATCTTCCAACTGTATTTTCCAGCCTTTTGTTGTTGGAGTTGATATCTTCCTTTTACTTCTGAGTGTGTTTCTTTTTCCATCTCTGTTACTATTGTTAGACTCTGTCTGTAAAGGCTTTTATGAGTTTTTTACTTCCAAATAGGGAGCCAGTCCCTAAGTGGGACATTTTGTTGAAGCTCACTTTTCCTTTGAATCTGTGTCTTGAGAGGTGTTAAAATGTTTGTACTGGAAAACATTTTGTAGCTTTAGCATGAGACAGCAACATTTGAGTTTCAGGCCTGATCTATGACCCCAATTTTCCTTATCTTTCACAGAGAGAGGATATTATTGCATACCAGGGCTAGATGGATGCAGGGCCTATATTATAGGTTCATAGGTTCATAGGTTTATACTAGGCTATCTGCCCTAAGGCATTTATAAGCCTAGCCCAAATTTTTGTGGCTTACGCCACCCCTTATATGAAAAAATACTGTGCCCATTAGTTTGTTTTGCCTCTGTCCAGCAGTGACACAGATATGATTCCCGGGGTAAACCTACGATCTCCCATCCACAGGTCTAGATTTCTCTTGAACAGAGTCAGCGAGGTGCTCTGCCTCACATGGACCGGGATTTTATTCCACAGCATAGGGAGTCTCTGAGTGATAAATCTATCCCTCCAGCACGCCCTATTTATAGCCGTGCTAAGGTTTAAGTCGCTTGCTCTAGTGGTTTTGGTGGATTTGGATTTTTTGAGGTGGAGCATGTCCATTAATTCCGGGTTGGACATGGCCTTGTATGTCAGGCACATGTCACCTCTGAGCAGACGGTATGAGACTGAATAGAGCTGGAGTTTCTTCAATCTGGCAGCATATGACAGATTTTGGAGTCCCTTTATCCTTTTGGTGAGGAACTTTTGGGGTCTCTCCAATTGCTGCAGATGTCGGGTGAGATACATCCCGAATGGGGCATTGTACTCGATCATTGGTCTGATAAGTGAAGAGTACAGGGAACAATGACCTCACTAGATCTGGATGTGAATCCCTTCATGATCAGGTGGGCAATGTAGAAGGTCTTTCTAACCACTTTAGCAATGTGAGTGTCAAAGAAAGGCCACTGTCAACCTGGGTCCCCAGGTCCCTGATAACCTCTTCTGTGCTTAGTGGATTGCCACCTATATGGTAGCTTGGGGTTACCTTGTTTTTCCCGAAGGGTATGACTATACATTTTTGGCGTTTAACTTCAGGCCATGGCTCTGGCACCAGCTATCTGTTTCCGTGAGTCCCTTCTGAAGGATATCCGTGTCCGATGCACTTTCCACTATGGCCCAGTTTGCAGTCGTCTGCAAACTTTGTCAGCCAAAGTCCTCCCATGTTGGCCTGTACTTCTGAGAAGTAGATGCCAAACAATAGGGGCCAAGGACCGAGCCCTGTGGGACACCACTTGTGACCGGCTTGGAGTCTGACACAGCGCCAGCAACTCTAACCCTGTGGGTTCTGTCCTTAAGCCAGTTTGCAACCCATCTTGTGACATATGGGTTTACATTTAAGCTGGTTTTTCTACAATACCCGAGTGGGGTATTGTGTCGAAAGCCTTTGCAAGGTCAAGGTAGGCTGTATGGACTGCCTTTCCCTCATCAATGGCCTTGGTGACTGTTTCGAAGAAGTTGACCAAGTTCAAAAGGCATGATCTTCCCTTGACAAAGCCAAACTGGGTCGGGTCCAATGTCTGCAAGTCCCCTATATCTTTGTTTATGAGCTCCATTATGATCCTCTCCATAGCTTTGCAGACTAGACTTGTTAAGCTTATGGGGCGGTAATTACCAGTGTCCGTAGAGGCGCCGCCTTTGTGGAGTGGGACCACAGTTGCCGTACGCCACTCCTTGGGCACGTATCCTGTGGTAAGGCTGAGATTAAACAGCTGCCTTATGTGCGGGTTTAATTCCTCATTTAGCTCGTGTAGCACACAGCCGGGGACACCATCCGGTCCCATTGATGCTGTGTTTTTAGCTTTAGAGAGAGCAGCTTTCACCTGCGCATTTGAGATGTCCGGGAGGCTACACTCGGCTGGGATAGTTATCTCTCCTTTAGGGGGGGAGAGGGGGGTGAAGTTTGCACTGAACCTGTCTGCCAGTATGTTGGCAATGTCTGTGGGTTCTTTTTGATAATGGGTAAAATAGATTTAAAATAGGTTAAAAATATGAGTAAGGGTTAGGTTAGCATGAGAGACTGTCATGGTGGTGAGTTTAGGGCATGGATGTATTTTATACAAGAGCATATTTTGATGGTGAGTACAGTGCTGCTATTGTCAGTTACAGTAATAAGGAGATGTAAGATTGTTGTTAGGTTTCAGCAGAAAGGAGTTGTGTAATGGTGGTATTTTGAGAGGGTAGAGCTAAGGTGAGAATAAATGTGGAAGAGGTGGGTGTGGGTGGAAATTTGAGGGTAGGATTGGGGAGTGGAGTGAGCCCTGAGCACAATGAAGGTGAACGGAGTGGTTTGCACTTGACGACATTTTAGTTTGGCTAAAAAACAGAAGATTTGCTAACTACAGGAAGTAATTTTACTCAGTTTACTTTTATTTTTGGTGCTTATGATACTCTAAAAATTGTAGGTTAACTTCAGCATTTCGAACTATTTATTTTTTTCTTTGAAGAATCGAAAATATTGGTGGTCTTTTCTATAAAATATGAAAAGTATAAAATATGAAAAGTATATGTTACAGTTGCATTACTAGAGAACCTAGAGAGAGAGTGGGGATTAGTCTAACACACTGTTATTGGGAGGGTAACTGATGGGCTGATTTTAAATTTGAAAAAGGCACTATTAAACTAGAAGTTGGTGCTGAGTACATCTGAAGTCTAATGAAATTATTTGAGAGGACTTCAGATTATTTGTAGCAGTTATGTGAACATTAACATGCAGGGCTGATAATGCAGGCTGAAATATTGTGCATTCTCTGTGCATCCATATCACTATTGCAGAATTCATGACCTCTGGGATCCCCTACTAAGGAAAACCCAGTGTCTGGCTAGTATACCAAAGCCTTTTAACTAGGGAGTGATGTATGCTCCCCACAGAAGCATAGTGTATAAAGGTGATGTACCTACACTTCCAACTCAGAACTTTGTTGCTGCCAGTCTGAATGCCATTGTTTTATGTCGGTCTGAATACTGGTTGTACCGAGCCTATATATTTCAGATAAGTACCTCATTTTTTTCCCCGTTTCCTTCCTTTGCTCAGTGAGTTGCATACTATCCAAGAAAGAGAAATATCATATCAGTGTGGGAGTCAAATTCCCCATGAAGACTACCGCAATAAGTGTCTAAGAACCACACTCAGTGTTCTATTTGTCAACATTTTGTAGCCAACACTTTGCGTAGTCACATTTCTTCACTTTCAGTTTATCTTGAGAACCGATGTCTCAGGTTTTTGGCTGAAGGCAGCATGGCAGAATCTGCTTGCCTCAAATTACAGCCACAGCTCAAAAAGAAGGCCATGTTGAGGATGATTTTGAACTAATACAAAACCATAAAAATCTCTTCCTCATGGAAATATACTCCAATTTCTCCAGTTATTAAGCAAGGAAAATAGAGTTAACTCTTACAGACCCATTTCATTATTAAATGTTGGCTATAAAACTTTTAAAACAATATCTTCTAGAGAGAAATTGTAGATATGTTTATAAAGATCAAACTGGCTTTATTACAAACAGATTAGCATTTGGTAATGATAGAGTAATCAAAGTAATAGATGTTCTTCATCTCACATTGCTGCAGTCCTTACATATGGGGTAATCCGCTGTCCTCGGTCGGCCTGAATACCAAAGTATTAGGCTGACTTCGGTCATGGGCGCTCAGATCTGACATCAGAGCGTCAGGGTATTGAAGCGCATGACCGACGTCATATCCTCAGTCTTTTTTGCCGCATGGTCTGATGCAGAAGCAGCGTTTGCAAGTGCCGTTCGGCGTTCTGAAATTTTCGTATTCGGAGTTTCAGACCGAAACCAAGTTGGGCTAAGTACCCCGTTGGAGAATATTTTTGTTTTTTCTTGCCTCAGTTAATTCCGGATGTCAGAAAAAGTGAATAATTGTATTTCTTGTGGGAAGCAGATAACGCATAGGGATTACCACTCTCTTTGTATTCCTTGTTTGGGACCTGAGCACGACGTAGTCGGGTGTCGCTTTTGTGCTAGGTTTAATAAGCGCACCATTAAACGTAGGTTAGATTGCGCTAGGCTTGTCTTCGGTAAGCGGTGTAATTATAATATGCCGTCGGATCCTCCGACGCTACCGCGAAGAAGCGCAAAGACAAATCTTTAAAGTCCAGACAAGATGAGTCGTCCGTTCCGGACGCCGGTTCTTTAGAAATTACGGTGGAATCTGTGGATCCAGCCGAGGTTTCAGTTGAGTCTCAGGGGGAGGCTTTAGTTTTGCAAGATGTGGCCTCTCAGGAGTCAGGTCAGGCTGAGGGGGCCTCTCAGGTTGCTGTTCTCCCTTCCTTACCTAAGGTGGTTAGGCCTTCTCCTTCTGTCTCTAAGGCTCCTTCTAAAGGCAGGCCTGGTTTGCCTTCCACGAGTGTCGGTCCTAGTTCTGCAGATTCTGTGCCTAAAAAACACATGCTTAAAATGGCAGAAGATTTAATTTCTTTAATCAGAGGTTCTATGCCCCCTCCTGATAAGAGGCCTAGGGTGGAGCCAGAGGTGGAAAGTTTAGAGCAGGCTTCAGATTACTCAGAGTCTTCGGCTGAAGACATTCAGGATTTTCCTCCTTATTCTGATTCAGACGCAGAGGATTCCACTCCTTCTGTTTCTCCTCCAGAGGATTTTTCTTTTTCAGAAACCCTGCATTCTATGAGGGAACATTTTAAATGGGAAGGTCAGGATTTCTCAGATTCCCGAAAGAAGCTTAGGGAATTTTTGTTTTTACCACAACATAGGCCCTTGGCTATACCTCCTGTTTTGGATGTTGTTCAAGACGTTTTCTCCGAGGCTTCCCTTAATCCAGACTCTCTGCCTCCTGCGCCAGTTAAGCCAGACAGGTATTACAGAGTGCCTGAGGCTCATAAATATCTGTATAAGAGTCCAAGGGCTGACCCAGAAACTATTAGCCAGGGACCTAAGGGTGTCAGGGCTTCTGTTGTAAAGAATCCAGTTCCTATTGATAAAGATGCTAGAGCTTTGGATAGATGGGGTAAGAAAGTGTATACCTCTTCCACGTTAGCAATGAGGGCTTTGAATTGCCAGTTTCATATGTTGAAGTATCAGAATTTTCTTCTTACTCAACTAAAATCTAAAGTGGATGCTTTGGCAGAGGGCATAGAGTGTAAAGAATTACAGGATTTGGTACATGCCTCTGAACAGGTGGGTAAGCATTCTTTAGCAGTGTGGTTTCGATGCTTTACAGGCTTCTTCCAGGGTGGCTGCCACTGGTTCAGTTATTCGCAGGCACGCCTGGCTTAAGGATCAGAATTTGTCAGAGCATGTTAAAACTAGAATTTTGGATGCTCCTTTACAGTCTGAAGTTTTGTTTGGTTCTCCTGTGGAATCTGTCTTGAAGAAAATGGAAGACAAGGCTAAGTCTATGCAGACTGTTAAAGATTTTTTGCAGGTGCAGCCTCCTAAGTTTAGCAGGAATTGGCCTACTAAGGGATGGGCTTATCCTTCTTCTGATTCACAGTCTAGGGGTAGATCTAGACGTGGTAGGGGCAGAGCTCAGAGTACTTTCAGGCCTAGGACGTGGAGTTCACCTGCACAATCTACAGGTGAGGGCAGGGGACAGTCCTTTCGTAAACAGGCCCAATGACCTGCATTTTCAGCTGCCAGATTTTTCCTGTCTGGCAGCTCCTTTGGGAGGAAAGTTGGCACTCTTCAAGCAAAACTGGCTTTTAGTCACCCAGGAAAAATGGGTGTTGGACATTATAGACCGAGGCTACAAGTTTTATTTCCATACATTGCCTCCTTTCAAAGGCATGCCAGACGTTCCTCCTCAGCAAAGAGTAGAGGCTCACAAGCAGATTTCTTTACTTCTTCAAATGGGGGCTATACAGCAGGTCCCTCTGTCAGAAGTGGGCCTAGGATTTTATTCTCGCCTGTTTCTAGTACCAAAGAAAGGAAACACTTGGAGACCGATTTTGGATTTATCTATTCTCAACACATACCTAGACATTCCAAAATTCAAAATGTTGACGTTGCAACAACTTCTACCTCTGTTGGGCAAAGATCACTGGATGGTAACTCTGGATCTCAAAGAGGCTTATCTTCATGTTCCTATCAGGCCCAGTTGCAGGAGGTACCTGCGTTTCGGGCTGGGACTTTACATTATCAGTTCTCTGCATTGCCCTTTGGCTTATCTACTGCCCAGGGTGTTCACAAAGGTTCTGGCTCCAGTGATAGCCTTCTTACGGTTAAGAGGAATACAGATTTATCCTTATTTGGACGATTGCCTGATTCTTGCTCAAGACAAGTACGAACGTCTTCATCATCTACAGTATGTGATGGCAGTGTTAAGGTGCCTAGGGTATTCTGTGAATGAAACAAAGTCCAGTCTAGTACCCTCTCAGGAAATGTGCTTTCTGGGTGTGAGACTGAATACAGCTTCCCAGATGGCCTTTTTGACCCCGGACAAGCAAAAGAACCTTACTCTTTACTTCCATCAATTGTCTCTACGGTCCAGGCTGACTGCAAGGACAGTCCTTCAAGCCTTGGGGTTCATGGCATCTTGTATTCTGGCGCTTCCCAATGCCAAACTGCATATGAGGAAGCTACAATGGTATCTCAAAATGTATGGACACAACACTGCCAAGATCTGGACACTGTCATTCAAATAATACCTTGCATTCAAAAGGAATTTTTGTGGTGGGCTCAGGAATGTCACCTAAACAAGGGACTCTCTGTGACCCGACCAGAGGCGAGTCAGATTTTAACGACCGATGCCTCGGACAAGGCTTGGGGAGCACACCTCAATGGAAAATGGGTGCAAGACACGTGGCCTGCCAGACTTCAACATTTACATATCAACTTGAAGGAGATGTTAGCAGTCCAATTTGCATTAATGGCTTTCAAGGATTTACTTCACCCAGGGCAAGTGTTGATTCAAACAGACAACACAACTGTCATGTGGTACATCAACAAGCAAGGGGAACCCATTCGTACCCTCTTTGCAGGCAAGCAATGATTTTGTGGGAGACTGCTCTCAGTTTACACCTCAATCTTCAGGCAAGATTTCTACCAGGAGCACAGAACTCCTTAGCAGATGTTTTGAGCAGACAGATAGTGGATCCCCACGAGTGGAAATTGGATCCTCATGTATTTCGAAAATTGACAGTGATATGGGGAACTCCAGACATAGATCTGTTCGCTTCTCCACTAAATTTCCAGTTGCCAAAGTTTTGCACAAAATGTTTCATCCCACAGCTTGGAAAGTGGATGCTCTATCATTCAGTTGGAGCAATCTTCACGTCTATGCCTTTCGCGCCTCTGCCTCTCCTCCCAAGGTACTCTTGAAGGTCAGACAAGACAAGCCCTCCATGATTCTAATAGCTCCAGATTGGCCTCGACAGCACTGGTAGCCTCTGCTGAGGAGTTTAGTACGGGAGCCTCCATGGCCTTTGCCTTCGATTCCGCACCTTTTGTCACAGGAGGGCAATCATTTCCTCAATGTCAGGATTCAGTCCCTGCATCTAACAGCCTGGCATATTCTGTTCTAGAACCTGGAGGGTCGCAGCTTCCACAACAAGTTTTGAATGTTATTTTGGAGGCCAGAAGGCCTAGTACAAGGAAAGTTTATGCTGATAAATGGAGGAGATTTTTAATTTGGAGCAAAACAAGGGGCTTTGATGTTTCCAGGCCTGATTTAAGTGTTTCTCTTCAATATCTTACAGAATTATTAGACAAGGGTTTGTCTTTCTCTATAAAAGTTCATGCTGCAGCCATTTCTGCTCACTATGACTGTGACCCTCCATTATTCTCTCATCCTTTGTTTAAGCAATTTCTTAGAGGGGCAAAGAACATAAGACCCCACGTAGAGCTCCTACTCCTGCCTGGGATCTCAATTTTGTGTTGGAAAAACTTACTTTACCTCCTTTTGAACCGGCAGCTACTGCTGAGTTAAAGTTTTTGTCTTGGAAGACTGCTTTTTTGTTGGCCATTACGTCTGCTAGAAGGGTTTCTGAATTACAGGCTCTTATGGCAGTTGAACCCTTCCTAATTTTTCATAAGGATAGGGTATCTCTGCGTACTAATCCTACTTTTATGCCTAAAGTGGTTTCAAATGTGGCCTTGAACCAATCAATTCATTTGCCTACTTTTATGCAGATCCCCAAAATAAAGGGGAGAAAATTTTGCACACTTTGGATATTCACAGGCAGTTGCGTTATTATTTGAGCAGGACTAAAGGGTTCAGACAGTCTCAGCAGTTGTTTTTCTTTTGCTTTGGGTTCTCAGGGGAAACCTGTTTCAAAACAAACTATTTCTAAGTGGATTGGCTTTTGTATTGCTTTTTGTTATTCTCATCATGGTAAGGAGATTCCGGCTGGAATCAGACCTCACTCCACTAGGGCTACTGCCACTTCTACAGCTTTCTTAAGGGGAGTAGCTACTAAAGACATTTTGGAAGCAGCTACTTGGAGTTCAGTGCATACTTTTTCTAAACATTACCACCTTCCTCTTTATTCCAAATCTAGGGCTGGATTTGCCACTGCAATCTTACAGGGCATTTTGGCAGCTCCCAATGCTTTATGATTTTGCCAGCCTCCCTTTACCTCTGCTTTGGGATTCTACCCATATGTAAGGACTGCAGCAATGTGAGATGAAGAACATAGTACAGTTTTGTACCTACCATAAATGTAGATGTTCGAAGATCCACATTGCTGCAGTCCAATTTACCCTCCCTCCTTCCCCTCTGTAGTTTGGAATGGTTGTATGGTTTGGGTGGTAGCTGTTATTTGTACATGCCTTTTGGGAAGTATTCTATTTTTGGCTGTGGCCTTTCTTTTTAGGGCCTTCTGACATCTGGGGCAAGAAAAGACTGAGGATATGACGTCGGTCATGCGCTTTAATACCCTGACGCTCTGATGTCAGATCTGAGCGCCCATGACCGACGTCAGCCTAATACTTTGGTATTCGGGCCGACCGAGGACAGCGGATTACCCCATATGTAAGGACTGCAGCAATGTGGATCTTCGAACATCTACATTTATGGTAGGTACAAAACTGTACTTTTCTTTTTGCCATTGTTAGATCTATCTTTGAATATTTTAGATATTGATAAAGCATTTAATTCATTTGATAGGAAATTTTTATTCAGAACATTAATAGAATATAGATTTCCGGAAAGATTTATAGATGCAATTAAAAAAATTTTATGTAGGCTCTAGACTAGAGCGTATGTAAAAATAGGTTAATTAATTTCACAAGAAATGAAATTTTCTTAAAGGTACAAGGCAAGGCTATTATCACGACTACTGTTTGTCTTAATAATACAACCATTTGGTAACAGTTTATATTTTTTTATTATATTTAACACCAACATAAAAGGCACAGTAGCGATGCAGGCAGTAAACATAGCACTAACCAAAATGCAGGAAACAAATCTGAAAAAAAAACGCTGCTTCATGAACTTTAAAATTCGGATTTATTGTGATACAAACAGAAGATGTGGTAAGAGCTTTCACCTGGATAGGCTTTTTCAGACCAAAAGAACCCCCCTCTTGTACACCCGTATATAGCAAAAAGGCGCCAAAAACAGATAAACCATTAAAGGCACAGTACAACTATCATGGTATACAACATAAATGAAGTGCTTACTCTAAAATACATTAACCATAGTAAAATAAAAACACCTATACTACTCATAAAACATGAATAGAGATGTATAAAAACAAAAAACTGCATAAATTCATACTAATTGCACAACACTAACAATAAATCCTCTCATAAAAATGCTCTCATAATATATGTAAAAAGCACAGTCATACATATCACTTCAATCTCCTGGACTTCAGGAAAGGTCTCAATGGTACTTTCTCATTCAGTCCAGAAAAACATCTGCTCTAAGTCTAAGAAGTCTATAAAGATGCCCACCACTGGTAATTCATACCCGGACTTGCTCTGTAAGTGGCAGCATGCTAACATAGAGGTAAGCCTAAAAGTATATGTCACTTTTGAATGAATTCTTCCTACCGGAAGAATCTGAGTTAAGAGAAAGTACTAGAGAACAACAGAAGGAGCTGTATTGTCATTTTCCGGCTGATGTTGTTGTTAGACTTATTGATTCTACACTGGATACTGTACAGTTGTATGAGAAGCACTTACTGTCACAAAAAACAGCACAAGCTCAAGAGGGACATGTATGACTTTAGGTTAGGCCAGGTCTTCTCTTGGCTGAGGACATACAGTAATGTGCATGAACCTAATGCCACTGTTTCTACTCAATGGACTAATGCACCTAAAGGACAAATTCATGATACTAATGTGGATGTTAATATGCCTAAGAGTATAACTGTTAATGCAAGTATGAGTGATGGCTGTAGTAATGTATTTTCTACGAGTAGTGTGCCCCAGGGTTCGAATGTCCTTGATAGGGCTTTTTCTAATGCAGTTGTTTCTGCTGAGTCGGAGCTCGAGGGTTCGACTATGGTGGGGGTAGGTTCTACTGCTGCCCCCCCAGTGGGCCAATCTGTCATTAGTGCTGACCCGTTGGGGTGTGTGGATTAAATAAATCTGAATCTGGAACCGGTGGTTAGGAGGAAGGATTCCAATCATATTATGCATGCTGTGCACAGTTCTAGAAATGACAGTGTTGGCACTGTGATTGTCAATCGCCCTTTCTCCATCAGTGTAGTTCACAGGGGAGGGGGGGAGATCGAGATCTATGAGCTGGGGCAAGACTAAGAAGAAATTGTCAGATGCCCAGGTGACCAAAAACCTCAAAATGTGGGAGAAAACTGGGAGACGTTAGTGCATAACATTTTCTCCCACCCACTCGTGTCAGATGAGTTAGGGGTACTATCAAGGGGATTGACTTTTATACCTAGTTGTAACCGTAATTATGTTGATACTCTAGTACAGTTTATTTATTAGGAATCTGTGGCCTAGATTGGAGTTTAAGGGTACAATACAAGTGTTAGATGGGAAATCGTTTAAGAAGCCTACTGTGTACATGCCAATGGTACCACCGCTAGTAGCTGCCTTCAGTAAACTAGTTGAGAATGATCTGTATGACATGGAAAAGAGAGTGGGCAAGTCCTAGTAAACGAAAGGGCAATTTAACTTATGCACAGAGGAGAGCCCTACAACAACTGAGGAGTGATTCCCTCCCTTGTCATTAGACCTGCTGACAAGAGGGGGTACCCTGGTAGTTATGGACTCTGAGTTCTCTGATGAGGCAATGAGGTCTTGTGTTATCAGACCAAAGGTTTTACAGTTTTTGGTGGAACGTAAGATGGTGGATATACATGTCCATAGAATACAAATGGTTTTGGATGATTTGACTTAAGACCAATGTTATTACGATTGAGTTGTATGAATATTTGTTAGTTAGTGATCCCCTCTTGCCAGTGATACAGGGTCATCCTAAGATCGAAAAGGACAGTGTGTGTCCACCCATGAGGCCCATTGTTGCTGGCAGGGGGTGAATCACTGAACCATTTTCATTGTATGTGGAGAGGTTCCTGCGCCCAGTGGTTGACGCAAATGTTTATATTTTAAGGGACACGAAACAGTTCCTGTTGGATTTGTATGGGTCTGTGAGATCTGTCCCTGTTGATCTCCCATATTACTTCACGATGGGTGTTCAGTCCTTATTCACTGCGATACCAAACAGAGATGGGGTGCAGTTGGTGTCTGATTACTTGAAGGACAAATCTGGATTAGGTAGTGATGCAGTGGATCTGTTAGCTTTGTTTTTGGAAGTTGTATTAGAGAACAACAATTTTTGTTTTGGCTCTCAGTGCTGTTTACAGATGGGTGGCGTGGCTATGGGTGCTAATAGCTACGCCAACCTCTTTATGGCTGCATGGGAGACCAACGTCTTGTTTCGTATAGGTGATTTTTTTGAGGAACGTGATGTTTTATAGGCGTTTTATAGATGTGTTTTTCATTCGGAAGGGCACAAAAGATGAGTTCTCTCTTCTTGGAGAGAGTAAATGGTCTAACGCAATATCTGAAATTTACCCATGAGGTTTCTGAGAATTGGATTTCCGTTTTGGATGTCTACGTTCAGAGATTGGAAAGTGGTCTATTGAACACAGGAGTGTATAGAAAGGAGTGTCAACGCAATTCAATTCCTATCTCCATAGACGCACTATGCATCCAGTTACATCTTTGGTAATATTGTGAGGGGTCAGGTATATAGGACGTCATGGTATAGTCCCAGTCAGGATGGTTTTGAGGCAGATGTTAGGGATTTATGTGAGAGGTTTAAGAGCAGGGAATATTAGACATCTGATATGGAGAGAGGATTGGCAGACCTCATTAATTTGAGGGAACAAGCTGCTGCACCCTTTTTTTCACTGAGACTGTAGTGGACCATGATGGTCCCTCCCAGGGTGTTCTGGCAGGGAGTAGAAACCATGGTTTCAGAGTGCCCTTATATTATACTAAGGATGTAGGTAGGTTGAAGGATGTGATTAGATCACACTGGGGTGTGTTAACATTGGACCCGAATGCGAGGGAAATTGTAGGTGCTGCCCCAGGTTTTGTCTATAAGAATAGATCGAATCTAAAGAAATTGCTGTGTTATCCTGCTATGGATGGTGGAGGTGATAGGGTTGCTGGTACAGTACCCTGTGGTAGTTGCAACTATTGTTCCATAGACACTGATGTCCATTTCCATCACCCTATCTATGGCACTAGCCATGAAGTTAGAGTTCATGCAAACTGTGAATCTACACATGTTGTTTACTTTGCCTCCTGTGGAGCCTGTGCTGCATTTTATGTAGGCAAGACGGACAGGAGGCTGAGGGACAGAATAAGGGAACATCTCTACCAGATCAGGATTCATTCCACTGTCCATGCTCTGTCCAAACATGTCTCATCTAATGATTCCACACACCTTTTTCATTTTAAAGTACTAGATCTTACACACACTAGATGTTCTTCATCTCACATTGCTGCAGTCCTTACATATGGGTAGTCCGCTGTCCTCGGTCGGCCCGAATACCAAAGTATTAGGCTGACGTCGGTCAAGGCGCTTAAAACTGACATCAGGACGTCAGGGTACAAAAGCGCATGATCGACGTCATTTCCCCAGTCTTTTTTGCCGCATGGTCCGATGCAGAAGCAGCGTTGCAAGTGCCGTTCGGCGTTCTGAAATTTTTCGAATTCGGAGTTTCAGACCGAATCCAAGTTGGCTAAGTACCCCGTTGGGGATTATTTTGGTTTTTTCTTGCCTCAGTGTTTTACCGGATGTCAGAAAAAGTGAATAACTGTATTTCTTGTGGGAAACAGATACCGCATAGGGATTATCATTCTTTGTGGATTCCTTGTTTGGGGCCTGAGCACGACGTTGTTGGGTGTCGCTTTTGTGCTAGGTTCAATAAACGCACTATTAAGCGAAGGTTGGATTGTGCTAGGCTGGTCTTTGGGAAGCAGTGCAATTATAATATGCCGTCGGATTCTCCGGCGCCCGCTTCTGCGAAGAAGCGCAAAGACAAAACAGTTAAACCCAGGCAAGATGAGTCATCCGTTCCGGACGCCGGTTCTTTAGAGGCTTCAGTGGAACCGGTGGTTCCGACAGAGACTTCTCTGGAGTCTCAGGGGGAGACTTTGATTTTGCAGGAGGTGGTCTCTCAGGAGGCAGGTCAGGCAGAAGGGGCTTCCCAAGTTACTGTACTCCCCTCCCTTCCTAGGGTGGTTAGGCCTTCTCCTTCTGTTTCCAAGGCTTCTCCCAGAGGCAGGCCAGTTTCAGCTTCTGTTGGTGTCACTCCTAGTTCAGCAGGGTCTGTGCCTAAGAAGCACATGCTTAAAATGGCAGAAGATTTAATTACTCTGATTAGAGGTTCTATGCCCCCTCCTGATAAGAGGCCTAGGGTGGAGCCAGAGTTGGGAAGTTTTGAGCAGGCTTCGGATATTTCACAGTCTTCAGCTGAAGACTTGCAGGAGTATTCTCCTTATTCTGATTCTGATGCAGATGATTCCACTCCTTCTGCTTCTCCTCCAGAGGATTTTTCTTTTTCAGAGACACTTCATTCTATAAGGGAACATTTTAAGTGGGAAGGTCAGGACTTCTCTGATTCTAGGAAAAGGCTTAGGGAGTTTTTGCTGTTACCCCAGCATAGGCCCTTGGCTATACCCCTGTTCTGGATGTTGTGGAAGATGTGTTTGCAGAGGCTTCACTTAATCCTGATTCTCTGCCTCCTGCTCCTGTTAAACCGGATAGGTATTACAGGGTGCCTGAGGCTCATAAATATCTTTATAAGAGTCCTAGGGCGGACCCAGAAACTATTAGTCAGGGACCTAAGGGTGTCAAGGCCTCTGTTGTAAAGAATCCGGTTCCTCTAGATAAAGAAGCCAGAGCTTTGGATAGATGGGGAAAGAAGGTCTATACATCTTCTACCTTAGCTATGAGGGCTTTGAATTGCCAGTTTCATATGTTGAAATATCAAAACTTTCTTCTTTCTCAATTGAAGTCTAAGGTGGATGCTCTGGCGGAAGGCATTGAGTGTAAAGAGTTGCAAGATTTGGTGCATGTCCCTGAACAAGTGGGTAAGCATTCATTACAGTGTGGTTTTGATGCTGTGCAGGCCTCATCTAGGGTGGCTGCCACTGGCTCAGTTCTTCGCAGGCACGCCTGGTTAAAGGATCAGAATTTATCTGACCATGTTAAGACAAGGATTTTGGATGCTCCTTTGCAGTCTGATGTGTTGTTTGGTTCACCTGTGGAATCAGTCTTGAAGAAAATGGAAGACAAGGCTAAGTCTATGCAGGCTGTTAAGGATTTTTGCAAGTTCAGCCTCAAGTTTAGTAGGAATTGGCCTGCTAAGGGGTGGACGTATCCTTCTTATGATTCTCAGTCTAGGGGTAGATCTAGACGTGGTAGGGGCAGAGCTCAGAGTTCTTTCAGGCCTAGAACAGGGAGTTCACCTGCACAATCTTCGGTGAGGGCAGGGGCCAGTCCTTTCGTAAACAGGCCCAATGACCTACTTTTTCAGCTGCCAGATCCTTCTTGCCTGGCAGCACCTTTGGGAGGAAGGTTAGCACTCTTCAAGGAAAATTGGATGTTGATTACCCAAGTCAAATGGGTATTGGATATCATACACCAGGGTTACAAGTTTTATTTCCATACCTTGCCTCCTTTCAAAGGCATGCCGGACGTTCCTCCTCAGCAAAGACTAGAGGCTCGCAAGCAAATTTCTTTACTACTTCAAATAGGGGCCATACAAATGGTTCCTCTGCCAGAAGTGGGCCTAGGATTTTATTCTCGCCTGTTTCTAGTACCAAAGAAAGGAAACACGTGGAGACCAATTTTGGATTTATCCATCCTCAACACATATCTGGACATTCCCAAGTTCAAAATGTTAACGTTACAACAGCTTTTACCTCTGCTGGGCAAAGATCACTGGATGGTGACTCTGGATCTCAAAGAGGCTTACCTTCATGTTCCTATCAGGCCCAGTTGCAGGAAGTATCTGTGTTTTCGGGCTGGGACTTCACATTATCAGTTCTCTGCATTGCCCTTTGGCTTATCTACTGCGCCCAGAGTGTTCACGAAGGTTCTGGCTCCAGTGGTAGCTTTCTTCAGGCTAAGAGGAATACAGATCTATCCTTATTTGGACGATTGCCTGATACTGGCCCAAGAAAAGTACGAACTTCTTCATCATTTACAGTATGTGATGGCAGTGTTAAGATGCCTGGGGTATTCTGTGAACGAAATAAAGTCCAGTCTAGTACCCTCTCAGGACATGTGCTTTCTGGGTGTGAGACTGAATACAGCATCCCAGATGGCCTTTTGACCCCGGACAAACAAAAGAATCTTTCTCTTTACTTCCACCAGTTGTCTCATCAGTCCAGGCTGACTGCAAGGACAGTCCTTCAAGCCTTGAGGTTCATGGCATCTTGTATTCTGGTACTTCCCAATGCCAAACTGCATATGAGGAAGCTACAATGGTATCTCAAGAATGTATGGACACAGCACTGCCAAGATTTGGACAGTCATTCAAATAATACCTTGCATTCAAAAGGAATTTTTGTGGTGGGCTCAGGAATGTCACCTAAACAAGGGACTCTCTGTGACCCGGCCAGAGGCGAGTCAGATTTTAACGACAGATGCCTCAGACAAAGCTTGGGGAGCTCATCTAAATGGAAAATGGATACAAAACACATGGCCTGCCAGATTTCAACATCTACATATCAACTTGAAGGAGATGTTAGCAGTCCAATTTGCATTGATAGCTTTCAAGGATTTCCTTCTTCCAGGGCAGGTGTTGATTTAAAAAGACAACACAACTGTCATGTGGTACATCAACAAGCAAGGGGGAACGCATTCTTATCCTCTATGCAGACAAGCAATGATGTTGTGGGAGACTGCTCTCAGTTTACAGCTAAATCTTCAGGCAAGGTTTCTGCCAGGAGCACAGAACTCCTTAGCAGATGTGTTGAGCAGACAAATTATGGATCCCCACGAGTGGAAATTGGATCCTCATGTATTCCAGAGGTTGACAGTGTTATGGGGAACTCCAGACATAGATCTGTTCGCTTCTCCACTAAATTACCAGCTGCCAAAGTTTTGCACAAAAAGGTTTCATCCCTCAGCTTGGAAAGTGGATGCTCTCTCATTCAATTGGAGCAATCTTCACGTGTATGCCTTTCCACCTCTGCCTCTCCTCCCAAAGGTACTGCTGAAGGTCAGACAGGACAAGCCAAACATGATTTTAATAGCTCCAGATTGGCCTCAACAGCACTGGTACCCATTACTGAGAAGTCTGGTACAGGAGCCTCCATGGCCTTTGCCTTCGATTCCTCACCTGCTGTCTCAGGAGAACGGTCATTTACTCAATGTCAAACTTCATTCTCTACATCTGACAGCCTGGCATATTCTGGTTTAAACCCTGGAGGGTCTCCGCTTCCACAACAAGTTTTGAATGTTATTTTGGAGGCCAGAAGGCCTAGTACAAGGAAAGTTTACGAGATAAATGGAGGAGATTTTTATTTTGGAGTACAGCAAAGGACTTTGATGTTTCTAAACCTAATTTAAGTGTGGCGCTTCAATACCTTACTGAGTTATTGGACAAAGGTTTGTCCTTCTCCTCTATAAAGGTTCATGCTGCAGCAATCTCTGCTCACTATGACTGTGACCCACCATTATTTTCTCAGCCTTTGTTTAAGCAATTCCTTAGAGGGGCAAAGAATATAAGACCCCACGTAGAGCTCCTACTCCTGCTTGGGATCTCAATTTTGTGTTGGAGAAACTCACTCTACAACCTTTTGAGCCTGCAGCATCGGCAGAGTTGAAATATTTATCTTGGAAGACTGCTTTTTTGTTGGCCATTACCTCTGCGAGAAGGGTTTCTGAATTACAGGCCCTTATGGCAGTTGAGCCTTTCTTAATTTTCCACAAGGATAGGGTGTCTTTGCATACTAACCCTTCTTTTATGCCTAAAGTGGTTTCTAGTGTGGCTTTAAACCAAACTATTCATTTGCCTACTTTTTATGCAAACCACCAAAATAAAGGGGAAAAGATTTTGCACACTTTGGATATTCACAGACAGTTGCGATATTATTTGAGCAGAACTAAAGGGTTCAGGCAGTCTCAGCAGTTGTTTGTTTCTTTTGCTTTGGGTTCTCAGGGCAAACCTGTTTCAAAACAAACTATTTCTAAGTGGATTGGTTTTTGTATTGCTTTCTGTTATTCCCATCATGGTAAGGAGATTCCAGCTGGGATTAGGCCTCATTCCACTAGGGCTACTGCCACTTTTACAGCTTTTTTAAGGGGGGTGGCTACTAAAGATATTTTGGAAGCAGCTACTTGGAGTTCAGTGCATACTTTCTCTAAGCATTACCACCTTCCACTTTACTCTAAATCTAGGGCTGGATTTGCAACTGCAATTTTACAAGGCATGTTGGCAGCTCCTAATGCTTTATAGTTTTGCCATCCTCCCTTACCTCTGCTTTGGGATTCTACCCATATGTAAGGACTGCAACAATGTGAGATGAAGAACATAGTACAGTTTTGTACCTACCATAAATGTAGATGTTCGAAGATCCACATTGCTGCAGTCCAATTTACCCTCCCTCCTGCCCCTCTGTTGTTGAAGGTGGTGGTGGGGTTTGTGTTGTACATATTGTAAATATGGTTAGTGCACGGGTGGTTGGTTGGGTTTTGCTGGTTTTGGCTTTGGCCTGTCTTGTTAGGGCCTTCTGACATCTGGGGCAAGAAAAGACTGAGGAAATGACGTCGGTCATGCGCTTTTGTACCCTGACGTCCTGATGTCAGTTTTAAGCGCCTTGACCGACGTCAGCCTAATACTTTGGTATTCGGGCCGACCGAGGACAGCGGACTACCCATATGTAAGGACTGCAGCAATGTGGCTCTTCGAACATCTACATTTATGGTAGGTACAAAACTGTACTTTTTAGGGGGGGGGGGTGTGAGTATTGAATCTAAATGGATTGTTACTTACAGCAGATGCTTTTCCTGGACTGAATGAGAAAGTACCATTGAGACCTTTCCTGATGTCCAGGAGATTGAAGTGATATGTATGACTGTGCTTTTTACATATATTATGAGAGCATTTTTATGAGAGGTGTCATTGTTAGTGTTGTGCAATTAGTATGAATTTATGCAATTTTTTGTTTTTATACATCTCTATTCATGTTTTATGAGTGGTATAGGTGTGTTTTATTTTACTATGGTTAATGTATTTTAGAGTAAGCACTTCATTTATGTTGTATACCATGATAGTTGTACTGTGCCTTTAATGGTTTATCTGTTTTTGGCGGCTTTTTGCCATATAAGGGTGTACAAGGGGAGGGGTTCTTTTGGTCTGAAGAAGCCTATCCAGGTGAAAGCGCTTACCACGTCTTCTGTTTGTATCACAATAAATCCGAATTTTAAAGTTCATGAAGCAGCGTTTTTTTCAGCTTTTTTTCCTGCATTTTGGTTAGTGCTGTGTTTACTGCCTGCATCGCTACTGTGTCTTTTATGTTAGTTTATGTGCTTGGACTGAGTTTGGCACAGGTAGCGTTAGCCCTGTGGGGAGTTATATTTTTTGGATATAATGTTTGGACTTATTATAAAAAAATATAGTTGTTTTTGAGCTTAAAGATTTTCAGTTTAAAGTAGTCATTTGTAAATGGCATCTTATCAGTAGGGTGACATCAAGTCATTCCTTAAAATTAGTAAGGAATTGGATCAGTTTAATATGCAATGAAGAAATGAATTTAATCATAATGAATCTAAATTTATTTCAAACTATAAATGCATGAATAATTAAGTTTAATTGGGATGAAATATTGAATGTGAATAAATATTTACTCAGTAATCTATTAATTCTAACTTTATCAGTATTTGATTTAAATAAAACCTGTAATTCAACAATGGAATACATATTTACATTTGAAGAAAGATTGATGTTGATAAAAATGTTTGTTTTATGTAAAATATTGTTTAGGTTACAATTGCGATAAACTGCCATGATTCCAGGCAGGGAGCTAAGAAAAATAGAAAAAAAAAGTAAATTTTGTTTTGTGGCACTAAGTAAAACCAACAATTTCTTATTAAAATCATATAAGAATATGGGAACATGAAGGGAGAAGTTTTTCAGCTTTAGAATCCTACTCCTTCTCCACAATTTTAATATGATTACACTTTGGTCAAGTCCACGTTATGCAAGTAAATGAGAGTTTACACCAACAAGTAATACGTTTATTTACATATTTATGATTTTATCTTTACATAAATTACAATTTTTTATGTTTGAGCTGCATTGATGGAAATACAAGTAAAATTGGATTTATGTTATATGATGAATGTATTGGACATTGCTAGAAACTATTTAATTTCCCGTTAGTTAAAAAAATGAAAGTTTAATTCCTAATTGCACGTGCACCAGATTCGTAGAAAATAAAAACCTTAACATGTTACTAAAAATATAGCACTTTGTACGATTGTTTGGATAAAGATTCATTAACACTAGAACAAATGATGAGAAAATATAGTATGGATAATACACATGCATTTTCAAGTATACTATGTAACTTTAATGTAAAGGTCAGTTATGCTGTATGAATGATAATGAAACAACTTTCCTAAAAATTTTGAATACTTAATTAGTAGGTACTTGAGTATTACCACAGCCAGAATTCAATACCTGCATATACTGCCTTGTGTTTCTCAGAAAACTGGTTACTGACTTTTCAAAGGGGTGTGTATGCAAGTAAGTAGTAATGTGTCCCCCAGGGTTTGAGGCAGGGGGAGGAAAACCCTTCAGATTTTGTAGTTGTGGGAGGCGCATGTCATTATTTCGTTGAACTGCACTATGCCACTCACGCTGCCTCACCAATCCTGCTTTGCTGATTACATCCTCAGCAAAGGGAGCCTACGCAGGAATAATTTGACTGCACAAGGTCAGTAACCATCCAAGCCAAAGGTGCCTGCAAGAAATACTGAGTATGGGGTCACTGATTGATTGCTCAGGGACTGATGCCTTTCTACCCAGTGAGACACTTTGGGCAGGGTAGTACACTGTTATCCCGCTTCAGACAGTCACTCCTGTTCATGTCAGGTTGTGTGGCCCCAGCAGACAGTTACACAACTACCAACAGCTGTTGCTAATGCCATTCTCTTTTCTGACTTTCTTAATATCTTACCACTTACAATTACTACTCCCACCTTCCACCCTGCAGAGCTACTCGTAGTAACCTGTCATCTCAACAACTACCAAAAAATGGCCATAGCCTCAATCTATATCCGACCAGGGAATAATATCACCATCCTTGGTGTTTTCTTCACATCCCCTTTGAAACGATCATACTTGGGGATGTAAATATAGACTGGAACTCTTAGGTCTACTACACCGTCTCATAGTCTCAACCTACATGGTTTTACTCAACTTGTCTCCTCCCCTACCCGCCTTGGCAAAAAACACTCCAATTCTATCCTAGAATGGATTCTCGTAAATTCTCCTAATTTGTACCACCAGCCAGGTACACTATCTGACTCCATCAGAGACCACCTACCTATCCACATTACTAGGTACTCACCCAATCTCACTAGTACTCGCCTCTTAAAATACATCCGCAACCAAAGAAAATTCAATACCACTTCCTTCAACAAAATTCTCTCAAATATTAACTGGTCCTGCCTATACTCTGTCTTTAAATGATGCAGTTAGATACTTTAATCAGACATTCCTAAACCTACTCAACACTATTGCCCCCATCAGGAAAATAAAAGTCAAAGCTAAACATGCCCCCTGGCTGTTCAAAGAAACCTTCCACCTTATGCATGAAAGAGATGCCACTTGGAAACAATATCAGAAAAGCAAGTCTCCTGCCCTCCTACAATCTTATAGGGAACTTAGAAACCTTACAAAAAAAAGATTCAACCAGGACAAAAAGTTTTACCTGTCTGACCAATATCTGCAAACTACTAACCCCCAGAAGTTCTGGTCAGCCATAAAAACTCTTCTCAACCCTGGCTGACCCACAACCCCCGACCCTTTTCCCAATCAATCTCCCTCAGATACTGCCATCCATTTAAATCACTACTTCATTGATACTATTTTTAAACTAGTACCCAACACCTCTAATAACCCCAACCCCACCTCAAATTCCACTTCCAGTTCAGTCACTTAAGCTACCAGACCCACACCTTTTTCACATTCCCAATCTGACTCCACTAACCTCTCGGACCCCTTCATGCTCAAACCTGTCTCTGTTAGTTGTATTAACTCTCCTCAGTAAACTCAAAGCTTGTTCTCCCACCCCTGATAACCTACCTCCCCAATTCCTTAAACTTGCTGCTAATTCTATTGTCCTTCCTATCACCATTCTAATCAACAGCTCAATCCAAGAATCCACTGTCCCCTCTATTTGGAAGGAATACTTCACTATCCCACTACATAAAGGAGTAACTACACAGAACCATTTATCTTCCGTCCCATTGCTATTCTTTCTCCCCTCTCCAAAATTCTTGAAAAGTGTATCAATTCTCAACTGCTTTCCCAACTTACTCAAAACAATCTTCTAACCAACACTGTTTCAGGCCCAAACACAGTACTAACACTGCACTCTTATCCTTCTCTCATACTGTAGCTGAGACCAGAGACGATAGTAAACTTGTGTCCTGCATCTTCTTAGATCTCTGAAAGGCTTTTGATACTCTCTCACAACCTTCTGCTTCATAAACTTTCTCAGCTGAACATTTCCATCCCCACTCTAAATTGGTTCTCAAGTTACCTGTCCAGTCATCTACACGCAGTTAAATGGCAAAATTACTTCTCACCCTTTCTGCCAGTTCAGACCGGTGCTCCTCAAGGTTCAATTCTTGGTCCCCTCCTTTTCAACCTCTTCACCAATGACCTACACACTTCAGCAATCTCTCCTCTGTCATGCAGTATGCAGATGATTCAACTCTGATCTCGATCTCCATTTCTGACTCTATCAATAACCTCCAACATGTTACCCAATCTTCATTTCACTCTAAGAAGTGGCTCTACAATAATTAACTTATCCTGAACCCCTCTAAAACTAAGCTCTTACTATTCCTACCTAAAACTCTAGCCCAGCACAAATCCACCTTTCTCATATCCTCTCTAAGTGGCACCATCATAACACCAGACTTGCACACTAAACTCCTAGGTGTCATCATAGATGACCAGCTCAAACTAGACTTCCACATACTTCATTCTTATAAAGAAAACAGACCAAAAACTGGGCATGCTATACAGAAACAGCAAATTCCTGACCCCCAACTCAAAACTACTGCTAGCCCAATCCTATCTCCTCCCGGCCCTCCTCTATGCCTCTCCTCCCCGCCCTCCTCTATGACTCCCCTATATTTTCCAATCTACAAAATAACCTGCTGAGAAAACTAGACCAAACCTATAACAAAATTGCTAGATTTGTCACCAGCAGCCCCTGTAAATCCCATCACTGCTCCGCTCTCATAAAATTACATTGGCTCGAATTCCCACACCTTCTGACCAAATGTAAGCTGATCCAAGCTTTCAGAATTCTTAATTCAAACTCTGACTGTCCATCTCTGTCCAACCTGATCTCCTGGTACACCCCTCCCCGATCCCTGCGCAGCTCTAAAACTCTTACTCAAGTCTATAAACCCAACAAGAACATAGGTAAAATATTCTATAAACACTCCATCTCCCTTACCTAGAACAATCTTCCACTCCATATTAGAAGTCATACCTCCCTTCCTAACTTCAAACATGACCTGATAGTACCTCCATAACAACCCTTTATGTACCGGTTATCATCCTACTTAACCCCTCCCTCTCCACATACCCACTTCACCACTAAGTCTGATCTATAAAACCTTTTTCCTCTTTCTATAACTTACTTTATCCAACTGCTCTTCTTTCTGTACCCTCCCTCTAGTTCACTACATCCCTCCTCTATTACTATCTTCTTTTGCACCATTCCCTCTTCTGACTGATGGTCCCTTGTGCAGTCACCCCTCTCTACTTTCCCTCAATTCTGAAGCCCCTGCACTTACACATTTCTTCTTCTAGCCACTAATCTAATTATACCTCGTTTCTTTTCATTATATTACCTACAACCTTAACTTCCTTCCTGCTTACCTGCTGGATTTATTATTGTTGTTTCCCGTTACAACCCATTACTACACTTTTTGTATATATAGCTATGTACTATTCCATTGAGTACATTATGTTCTTCTTATCCATTGTAATCCATAAGATGTTTTGCTCTTTAATATTATTAATTTGTCTCTATTTGTATGTATTTGTATGTCTATTTGGGGCTTTTCCCCTCGGGTCTCCACTGAAAAAGGGTAAATTCTTACCCAGCTGGACCAACCCAGTTAACAAATGCGAAATAAAATAAATAAGCTTCACACAGGCACCGCAAGAGTCATGTTGTACATTATCAGACAGGGGGCACAAGGTCCTACCGGTTAGCCCTTCAAGCATGGGAAATAGCCATCAATCTGCAGGTAGCCTAACCGGTAGTGTACCTACCCTCAGAGTGCAATATGGTGGTAGATTTTCTTAGCAGGTTCAAAACGCAGGCTCACGAATGGATCCTTCTCAAGGATGTGTTTCTGGGCATATATCATTTTTAGGGTACTCCTCAAGTAGATCTATCTGCCTCCCTTCTGAACAGGCTACTTCCTCAGTTCTGTCCCAGAGTCTCAAGTCCTTTGGCTTGGAGGGAGGACGCCATGCCTTTCTCTTAGAAGGAAATGTACTTGTATGCCTTTCCTCCCCTACCACTTCTTACAAGGGTCCTTAACAAAATTGAGTAGGATTTTCCAAAAATCTTGTTAGTGACACCCTTTTGGCTCAGACGGCCCTGGTTTCCCCCTCTTATTCCATCAGACGGCCCTGGTTTCCCCCTCTTATTCCATCAGACGGCCCTGGTTTCCCCCTCTTATTCCATCAGACGGCCCTGGTTTCCCCCTCTTATTCCATCAGACGGCCCTGGTTCCCCCTCTTATTCCATCAGACGGCCCTGGTTCCCCCTCTTATTCCATCAGACGGCCCTGGTTCCCCCTCTTATTCCATCAGACGGCCCTGGTTCCCCCTCTTATTCCATCAGACGGCCCTGGTTCCCCCTCTTATTCCATCAGACGGCCCTGGTTCCCCCTCTTATTCCATCAGGCGGCCCTGGTTCCCCTCTTATTCCATCAGACGGCCCTGGTTCCCCTCTTATTCCATCAGACGGCCCTGGTTCCCCTCTTATTCCATCAGACGGCCCTGGTTCCCCTCTTATTCCATCAGACGGCCCTGGTTCCCCTCTTATTCCATCAGACGGCCCTGGTTCCCCGTCTTATTCCATCAGACGGCCCTGGTTCCCCTCTTATTCCATCAGGCGGCCCTGGTTCCCCTCTTATTCCATCAGACGGCCCTGGTTCCCCTCTTATTCCATCAGACGGCCCTGGTTCCCCTCTTATTCCATCAGGCGGCCCTGGTTCCCCTCTTATTCCATCAGACGGCCCTGGTTCCCCCTCTTATTCCATCAGACGGCCCTGGTTCCCCCTCTTATTCCATCAGACGGCCCTGGTTCCCCCTCTTATTCCATCAGACGGCCCTGGTTCCCCTCTTATTCCATCAGACGGCCCTGGTTCCCCTCTTATTCCATCAGACGGCCCTGGTTCCCCTCTTATTCCATCAGACGGCCCTGGTTCCCCCTCTTATTCCATCAGACGGCCCTGGTTCCCACTCTTATTCCATCAGACGGCCCTGGTTCCCACTCTTATTCCATCAGACGGCCCTGGTTCCCACTCTTATTCCATCTGGCCAAGAGCAGTCGTCACAAGTTACCTCACTGCGTGGATCTTCCCACATAGGACAAAAAAACTTTTTCACTCTTGTCTGATCACTCTTTACTTGATTCTTCAGGTGATAGAAAACTGGTGTTGGAAAGGAATCAAAACCCTGAGGCTCTACTTGGGTTTCCTGGCCTCCTGCAGGACCCTAATACCAGAAAATCCTGCATGTCCAAATGAAATAGAATTTCTGTTTTGGTGTCTCAAACATCACCAGGACCCCTTTTTCAGTGGGGGTCCCTTCATTTCTTTCCTATCTCTGTGAATTATGACATGCTAGCTTGGCATACTCTTGCATGAAAGCTCACGTCTCGGCCATTTCTGCCTGTGTGCCACTTCTCCTTTGGCCCTCAGGTTTGAAGTCAAGCAGTTTCTTAAAGGTGTCCATGTTACACTGCCAAGAAAGCCCATTTCCCCTTCTTGGGATCTTAAATTTGTTCTTGAAATGCTGACTTGGAGCCTGTTACTGCTTCTATGCAACGTTGTTCTTGGAAGACTGTTTTATTAGTTGCTTTAGCCTCTTCCCAGAAGGGTATCTGAACTACAGGCATTGATGGCAATTTCTCCTATTGTGGTTATTTGTAGAGACTGGGTGTCTGTCCTCACAAATCCTTCTCTTACACCCAAAGTGGTTGATGAGTTGTCACTTAATCTGCACATCCAGCTTCCTTCTTTTTTTTTCCTCCTCTGCAGTATGTTAGTGAGACATGGAAATAAAAATCTAATCAGCTTTTTGTTTTATTCCAAAAAATTGGATTTGGCTGTTTGTAAGCAGGCCATCTCCTTCAGAATTTCCAAGGCTGTATTTTTGTTGTTTTCATAATAAGCAGTTTTCTGCCTTCATGAGGGCGCATTCCACTAGAGCAGGGATTTCCTTGGAGGCTTTTTCCAAACATTTGGGCACCAGCTCCATCCTCAAAGCTGCTATTTTGTGTCTGGTTCACACTTTTGTAAGGCATTTCAAATTGGATGCCATTTCCAGTGTCATGGCAGGTATCACCAAGGCCATCCTGCATGGGTTTGTGGAGGGCTGTTACTTGCCAACCTCCTTTCTGCCTTCAGTGTAGCTTTTGTACTGTATTAGAGGTTATGACTACTGCAACAGTGATATGTAAGGATAGAGTACGGTTGTGTAAAATCTTACCATAACAGTAGATGTCTTCATTGTTGCAGTATTCACTCGATCCTGCCCCTCTTTTTTTCATTTACATGAGTGGTGTTTTCATACTGGTAGAGAGGTTCCTTTCTTTTTGTTTTTCTCTATATACATGCCCTCCTTTCTATGGGGGGGTCCTGGTTCTCCTGTGACAATTAAGTTCTGAGTTGGGAGCTTACATACATCACCTTTATGCCATATGATTGTGAAGGGAGCATGCATCTGATGTATGCTGCTCCCTAGTTAATAATAAAGGCTGTGGTATACTGGCTGTATGTTGGGCTATTCTTGGCAGGAGATCTCAGAGGTATTGTATACTGGAACAGTGAAAAGGAGGACATCTACTGTTAGGGTAAGATTTTGCACAACTGTACTTATTGCTTGTGTAATGACTGCCCTCACAGTTTGGAGACTGTACACATTAAGAGGGAAGTGCGTGGTTGCTTAATAGCTGGGAGGTAATGCAGAACAGTGTAGAGTTTGGCTTTATTTAAACATGACCATTGCACTTTTTCTCAAGGTTAAAAACTGTTTTGTTAAAGCATGCAACTTATTTCACATTTGGCATAGGAATAGAAATAAGAACAGACAGCCATCAGTTTAAGTGGGAGCTCAGGCTGTAACATTCACTTTAGCATGAGCAACCTTAATTTTAATTTAGGTAATACCTGTGGCTGCAGCTGTCAATTTGGGGCAATTGTTCCTGTTGGGGGGTGATAAACTTATCTATTTTTATTGTATTTTATTTTTTTTCCCAAAGATGTACATAATTTTGTGTTTGTTGTAAGTTAGTAGGTTATGGTGTTCAGAAATTGTATTTTTTTTGTTTGAGGACTTTAAACAAAGGCTTTGAAAAATGGGATATGCTTCAAATGAAGATGACAATAAACAAGTGTATAATATATTAACCTGACAAACATTAGTGTGTGCATATAACACTAAAGATGGAAATGCACATTCAAAAAGCTGTCACGTATAGTAGGTGGGAACAGTTACTTATCATAATGGCTATGCTGTTATTATTTTGAAATGTAAATGACCCTACTGGTATAGACAAAAAGGTAAGAGTATTGAATTAACTTAAGAAATCCAGAGTGCAAATAATGCTGCAGGAGACGCATTTTGAAAGAAATGACCATGTGAATTTTTATGAAAGAACTTCAGGGTGGATATTAAGCCAGAGTAACAGGAGCGGCAGGTGCTTGCACTAATTGCAAGAGGAGCTCCAATAATAATAGAAGAAGAAAAAAAGATAAGGGTAGATTTGTGGTAGTAAGGGCCTACTGGCAAGGGAGGAGAGTAGGCTGGCATGTATTTATATTCCACCAAAAACTGCTGTAGCTTAAGTAAATATTGGGAGAAGTAATCCGCTTTCATATTACTTTAAGTTGGTGATTGGAATTTGATTTGCAACTGTAAGTCTTTATCAGGGGGACCTAGAAGGGAAAATATAACAAATGAGAGTAGATTTCAGAAGAAATGTATGAAAATATTTCGCATGGAAGACGCAAATTCAGTAGTAGGACCTCCTGAGAGAATTTATACGTTATTTCTGAAGGTATAGTAACTGTGCTAGACTAGGTAGAAATTGTTTCACAGGAGCATGTGCATTTGATTGAAAACTTTGCCCATTCAGTAACTCTATTATGCACCAGTAAAAATTAACATGGAAATGCTGGGTAAGGAAATCAGAATGAGACACTGGAGCTTCCCCGCTTGTTAAAAAGACTAGAATTTAAGGAATGGTTAGTGGAAATAATTTGAGATTTGTTAGGGAAGATAGAAATTTCTTCAGAAGTTACAGCTAGTCAGTGAAGAAAAAATTGAAAATGGGGTTTAAAAATAGGGTACAAGTAAAAAGAGATATGGTTAAGGAGTAATAGGAATTATTTAGAAGGTATGACAAATGATCAAGCATTGCAGAAAGAGGGAAGTCTTCCCAAAGTGCAACTGCAGAGTACTAAAGAAGAATTAAGGGAATAAATAGATAATATACATGAGTTTAGAAAGATTGCTCTTAAACAACTGTTTTTTGATCAACTCCAGAGCACAAACTTTTCGCAAAAAGAATGATGCAATAAAAAGTAGAAAGGATTGTTACTAAACATTAGAGAGCCTGTAAAAAGAAAAATAACCAGGGATCCTGTAAAGGTATTTGGGGTATTTTGGAAGTTTTATGAAAATTTAGTTAAAGCTAGAGAAATGTACAAATTGAGTGCACAAATGGAAATATTTATGGAAGACTTACTTGTGCCAAGATTAGACGTAGATGATGCTTAACAATTAGCAGTAAAGATAGCAGGAGATGAGATGAAAGAAAAACAGTGATAGATTGTGCAATATACAGGAAAATCTCCAAGAACAGATTTTATTCCTGTGGAAGTTAGGAGAGAAGAAAGCGATAATGTTATCTGGAAAGTTTTGTATATATATTTTGAAGAGAGGAATCGCCAGCATCTCGGAAGAAAGGTGTAGACCCGTCGGATCCTGCTTCATATAGACCCAGTTTAATTTTAAACCATGATTGTGAAGTGTTTGTCACATCTAAACGAATGGCAAAGATGTTGCCAAAATTGATAGACATGGATCATTGTGGTTTTTGTGGAGGGGTGGCAGACATTTGATAGCACTAGCGGAACAATGATGATCGAGAGGGAAGTAATATGTGAGAAGGTACTGCTGTTGAGCATTGATGTGAGAAAGCATTCAACAGAGTAAGCTGGGATTTTGAGTAGGGCATTCCCAGACAATGATAAGGTTAATTGGAAGGATATATGAAGTATCGGAGGCAAGAATTAAAGTGTATGGTTCCTGTCGGAGTTGTTTGAACAGGGGAAGAACCAGGCGGCGGGGGGGGTGTCCTCTTTCCTCTTTATTTGCTTTATATTTAGAGCAATTGGCAAATAAAATAAGGGACTCAGAAGTTCCAAGGATGTAATTCGTAAGGTAATCAAGAAATGTTGGCCTTACTTGCAAACAAAATTAATTTCATCATCAACCTCGTTTTTCCCATTTTCTACATGGGGTCTGAGTGTCGTGTTTGCTGTCACTAGCTGTCTCTATTCCAGTGCTATCCTCCTGCCTTCTTTGACACGGTAAGTTATAATTCAAAGTGGAAAGGGATAATGATGATATGGTGGGATTCAAGAAAGAGTGGGATTTTGATTGTAGATCCTAAGGAGAAAAACAGCCGTACAGAATATTGTATTAAGAAAGTAGTGGAAAGTATTCTAAGAAGTAAGCCAACATGGGAATAGAGAGAGGACATTCTGCCAGTAGGGTTACAGAGAATAGGCAAGAGGGGTTGGAGTTTACTGGTGAAAAGTGGAAAGTAGCCAGTTTTTGGGAAGAAATAACTAGAGAAGGAAGGGTAATAGAATGGGATGAGGCTAAGAAGACATTTGGACTGCATGTTGGAGACTGCCTTCCCTACTAGAGGTGGGATCTTTAGAAAAATGAAAGAGAAAATTACATAGACATAAATGGAAATTGTGGGAATAATACATGGGAATAATACATGCAGAGTAATGTCCAGGAGGAGGAGTGAGTTTTAAGGGAAGACTGGAATTGAGCAATCTATATTGTTTGGACAGATTATAGTAGTAAAAGAACATACGTGATGTGTGTGACTGGAAACGCATTAATATGGCTTGTTTTCTTTTATATTAATGTATGTGTACCTGTGTCTTCAGTGATAATTTGATTAATAAAGGTGTTTAAAAAAGAGAGTTTCTGGCCACTGTTGTCAGATTCCCTTACTGAGGTTTTTAACATAATTAGCCATCTCAGAATTGTTTTGAGGAATGGAAGACAACAGGTATGATAACCACTTTACAAGTGTGAGATAACATTGTACATAAGGTCATCTCCAGTTGATTCGTGTGTCAGGGTATGATCATCTTCTGAGTTTTAGGAGAGAGAGGAGATCTGCTGGCAGTTTTCATTCTGTCCTCAGCTGTTTGGTTCAGATCCAATCTAACTCTGTCGTTACTTTAGCTAGTGTCCACCAACTCTTAACATACCCCAGATCTTGTTTGCCACTTTCGCAAATAGATGTGGTCACATGAGCTCTCAAGCGATTCATTAAAATGGTAAGTTTTTCAATTTTTTTTTTTTTTTTTTATTTTTCTCCCTTTCACTCCTATAAATCCTCCCTTTTCTTACACTTGTAATACCTTTTTACCATCGTTTGGTAGTTATCTTTCCTGCATTTACACTACGTTAGTGTATTCTTAGTACCATTGTTGGCATATTCTATTTATAGATATATATAGATATATATAGATATATTTACATATATATATATATATATATATAGATATAGATATATATATATATATATATATATATATATATATATATATATATATATATATATATATATATATATATATATATATATATATATATATAGATATAGATATATATATATATATATATAGATATAGATATATGTGTGTGTATAATATAATAGAGATGGGTCTAGGACTATTGCATGAAGCTGCACTAGTCGAACCCAACGTCACTGAACACATTTTAATGAACGCACTTTTACTGAAAAAGCACTTTTGTTAAAATGTGTCAAAAAAGAAAAGAAAAAAGCGTTTATGCAGGGGGGCTATGCCCCCTGCACCCCCTACTTTAATATTCTCACTCCGAGACTGCACTACAGTGGGGAAAAGGGAATCTTCCTTTATCCGCACTGTAGTATGGCCTCCACAACAACATACGTACGTGAAAATGCTGCTTTGGTGAACAGCATTTTTCGCAAGTATGTTCGGCCATAAGTGATCAGGGATTAGCACAGAACCCATAGAGGTGTGTGTGTGTGTGTGTGTGTGTGTGTGTGTGTGTGTGTGTGTGTGTGTGTGTGTGTAGGGAGATGCAGTGATGGGAGGAGTAAGTTGTGTTAGTAGCGAACCTGGCAACCTTGATATAACAGGAGTTTATCTTGAGTTTTAAGGAACTTTGAATGTTAGTGAACAAATGGGCACTGTATAAAAATGAAGGAAGCAAATAGGATAGTGCAAGGGTCTGTCTAGTGATGGTTGTGAGGTAAATTTATGCTTATAGAGGGTGTCTAGTTTCCGATGTTTTTTTTCATGCTGTTTTGGATGTGTAGATCACAGGTTAAGTGTTTGTGTATTATAACTCCTAGAAGTTTAGTTTGTGATGCTGCTCTAATGCAGGTTTTGTTTTGTGAATAGATACTAAAATCTGCTCTATTTTAGGGGGGGTTGATTTTTTTGGGGGGTGAATAGACGCAGGTTAGTTGTGCTGGGGTTAAAGGCTAGATGGTTGTTATTCATCCATTCCTCAATGACTGAGAAAGCATGTTGGGTCCTAGCTACAAGTTTGTCAGCAATGCAGATAATGGTCAAGTCATCTGTGTACTGTATTACAGGATTTAGGGGGAGAGTGGAGTGCAAGTCATTAATGAATATGCTAAAAAGGAGAGGTCAGAATATATGGATCCTTGCGGAACTCTGTGTATATTGAGGAATGGTAGGAGTGGAGCCATTTAGTGGCTTGCTGTCTGTTGGTTAGATAATCAGAGAACCAGTTTATTTATTATTTTATTTTACATTTGTTGACCGGGAGTGTCTGGCTGAGCCAAAGCCCTTTTTCAGCAGAGGCCCGGAGAGAAAAGCTCCAGTACATACTTAATAACCATATAGTACAAGTTACAAGTTAAAAAAAAAGTGGTGAAAAAGCTTCAGCACATACATAGTAGAATGGCAGATTTTCACAAATATTGTACAAATGGAGTTACAGCAGAATTGGTTTAGAATAGTTAAAGCAAATGTGACTATATAGTAATTCAACAAATAAAGGTATAAAAAGGATAAAAACCATTACGTTCTGTGAACATTTACTGGAAGATGTCTATTCAGAGAGGGGTTTAATGAGTGGGAAATTGTAGAAGGAAAGTCAGCGGAGAAGAAGAGTTTTCAAGGAGGGTTTTCAAGAGTGGGAGTGACATTCCCAGATTGGATAACTTTGCTAGGAATAAGGGATGGGATATGATGTCGAAGGGTTTGGAGAGGTTCATAAAGAGATTTGAGGCAATTTTTCCAGTGTCCCTTGCTTGGGTTACAGTGTCCATGAGATTGCAGTGGTGGTACTGTGATATGGGTGGACTCCATGTTGGGATGGGGATAATATCTTATTTCCTATTAGGAAATGTAGGAGCTGAGCATGGATGCTTTCTCCTTGATTTTGGATAGAGGGGAGAGTATTGCACATGGCCTGAAATTTTCGAAATCTGTTAGGGCCACCTTTGTGAAATGGGAGTATGTAGCCCTTTTTTTTCCAGATGGGGTAGGCTATAAATTTGGCTGGCATTTGTAAGCAATCTGTGAGTAGATTATCTGGAGCAGTTGTACAGGGTTTTAATTTGAGTAGTAATTTGTGAATGGTAGCTGTGGGGATAGGAGAGGAGGAAAAGCAATCACTGGGGTAGTTGTGTGAAGGTTGCTTGAGTATGTGTTTGCTAGCTTTAGGAATTGTTTGTGGGAAGGTGGCAGAGAGTTTGGAGATGGTGTCTATGAAGTGTGTGTTGGAGGGTTGCTATTTCATTGGAGGATTTGTCTGGATGTGGGCATGGGTTGTTTTTGCTACCTGGATATACAGTAAACTAGAGATGGTACACCAACATTTCTTAGCATTGTTTCTGTTTTGGTTTTGGGATGTGTTGGCTTGATTTCAAAGTTTAAATTCTAGTAGGTGAGCAGGTTTTATGCCAGAGTTTCCATGCTCTGTCTGTTTTGTCTTAAGTTGTTTTGTGGCTCTAGTTAGCATGGTTAGTTTTGATTCGTTTTACTTGTAGAGGATATGTTTAGAATATTTAAAAATGTAGCATTGAAGAGTTCAATTGCCTCGTCTAAAGGTAACAATTTTAGGGCACTCCAGTCTATTTGTAGGAGGGTTTTGTTTAGTTTCTGGGCTGAATTTGGGTAGGTTCATGGTTACTTTATTCTGGTGGGTATTGTGGGTGTGGGATTATTTCCGTAGGATATAAACGGGTAGGTGATCACTTATGGTTTGAGGTAATGTGCCTGTGGCTGAAGTTTTACTCTGGTAAGACACTAGAATCCAGTCTAGTGTAGAGCCATTGTTTTTGACTTTGTTTGGTCTGGTAATGTCTGTTACTACTTGGGTGTAGGAGAACAGGTTTATGTTGGAGGTGGACTTTTTTTTTTTTTTTTTTTTTTTTTTTTTTTTTTTTTGGTAAGTTCTAACCAATCAATGTTAACGTCACCTAGGATTATTGTTTTATTTTGAGTAGTTTTAGATATCCAGGCGAGGATTTTTTCTAGTGTAGGCAAGTTATTTCCAGGGGGAATGTAGAGATTGACTATACAGATTTTTTAGTGTTTAATTTTAGATGCCCAATGAGAATTTCTGCAGATTCAAACTGAGGTATGGGGCTAGAGTAAGGGACCATGTTGGGGTGGTTGGAATAGAGTATGGAAAGCCACCTCCTTTTTTACCTTGCCTGTCCTATCGAAGACTGTTGTAGCCTGGTGGGAGAAATTCAGTGTCTAATGTAAGGTTTGAGCTAGGTTTCAGTAGTAGCAACTGTATCAGGTTGGGTTTGGGAAATCCAAGGAAGCTTGTTATTTTGTTTCTGATGCTTTGTAGGTTTAGAGTTATCATTTGTACGGTTTTACTTGGAAGTATGACGGGCTGTGGAATCAATGGAGGGTCCTGGGTTGGGGTGGACATCCCACATTGAGCGATGATTTGTTTATTGAGAGGGTGGTAATTGTACAATAATCTTCTTTTTAGATGTAGTTTGCTAATTTGGGAACATAAGGGGTGTTTCTTAGTATGACATGACAGAAATTTGTTTGGTGTAATGGGTGGCTGAAATAGAGGTTAGACTAGGATGTATAGATGAGTAACAGCCAGTATCCAAAGAAGTTTTATTTTTCTCTGACGTCTCTGCTACACAGCCTTCAAGGAGTATGAACAAGGTACTGCTATAGAGACGGCCTTCACCTGCTAACCTGTGTATGGGCTTATTTGAAAATGATTATATTTGTCTTGGAGTCTCATTTTTTTTGTGTGATGGAGTCTCATTTTTTTTGTGTGATGGAGGTCGTGAAAGTGTAGAAATTTTAGTTTCGAATGTAATAGGTTCAACTTAACATTTGATGGACTCCAAGTAGGTACTACGGTACTTTTTTTGGACGTTGTTATTGGATATTCTTGGGGGGGGGGGTCTTAGGACCTCGGTGCACAGGAAGTTTCTGGATGGGATATAGTATTTAAAAGCTCATAGTTGTCATTCACCCCTCATTGTACAGAATTTACCTTATGGGGAATTGTATAATAATGCGAAGGATTTTATGGAAGAAAGTAATAATACAATAAAAATGATTATGGAGGTTGTAATGTAGTAGGCTGTATAAACATCAAAACATTGATAAATTTACATAATACTAAACATTGGGGAAATGGTAAGTCCAAAGATACTGAAAGAATGCACTTTACTACGTTTAGTGTTTTTAGTTCTCAGCTGATAGATTCCAAATAAGACCAATAAAAATTTAACAAAATCTATCAAGGATTTTTCAGAATGGGAGTGTGGGGTAACCCAGATATCTTTTAAAAGAGGTAAAAGTATTTAGGACTTTTTAGTTCATGGCAGATTTGTGGCCCCAGTGCATATTACAAGTGTCCCTTGCACTGAAGGTACAAAAAGTTGTGGAAAGTGTAAATGTATAGTCGACCGTTTCCCTGTAACTAATGGTATAAGATTTGAAACTAGGGGGGGTGTTTAATTGTGAAACTCAGGGCATTATATATGCCTTTAGTTGTCCTTGCCAAAAGTTTTATATAGGGGAAAGTTAAAGACTATTTAAGGTCAGACTTTTTTAACATACACGTGATATAAGGAATGGAAGAGTAGAAAGCGCTATAGCAGAACATTTTAAATATTGCCATCAGGGTAAAGTGGAAGGTTTACAAGCTACTATATTAGAACATGTTAAAAGGGATTTTTATGATGAAATTAAAGTGAAAAATAGATTATTATATAAGGAATCCGTTTACATTTTAAAGTACAACACAGTGGTTCCACATGGGTTAAACTTGGAATGCAACTGGAGAGTTTTTTCATTTAATTGTGTATAATTGTTTTATTGTGTAATTGTTTAATGATATAATTGTCATGATTTTAGTATATTTAAGGCAGGTGTGTTTTTTACTTGTTCGTACTCCTTTGAAGGCTGTGTAGCTGAGACGCAATATAAAAATAAAACTTCTTTGGATACTGGTTGGTCGTTGGTTATTTTTCAGCTGCTTTTTTTGTGTGTATAGATGAGTAATTGGAGCTGAAAGTGTAATATTCAGAGGTTGTAGATAGGGGTTTGGTATAGGGATGTGTGTGTTGAATGGATGTTGCATTTAGCAGACGGGGAGAGGAGATGAGAAGTCAGCTTAGTGAGTACAGTCATTGTCAGGAGTGTGTGTGTGAGTGTGATTGGTTAATAAAAAGGATGTAGCCGATAGGGTGGGGAGGGATTGGTGAGTGTGGATTGGGTGGAGTGTAGGAGAAATAAATGTATTTGTCCTTGGGGTGGGAGTGATTTAGGGGGCAGGTTTGGGAGTAGAGTGAGCCCGAGCATAGCGAGGGCGAACGGATCGGGCAGAACCAAATTCTGGAGGATGGGCAAGTCAAACAAAAACAATGAGTTGACTCAAACTTGCAGGTAAGTGATATGGAGAAGAGTACCAAGAGAATAGATGAATTGCAGTTAAGTGGCAGTACAGTTCAAGGGGGGAACTGAACTAGCACAAGTTAATTATTTCTGGTGTTACTTAATTCTGGGGTAATGCAGTTTAGTTTGGAAGTGGATAGGTATTGCCAAACAAACACAGTCTACTAATGACTGGTCACAGATGAAACTGGGGAAAAAGGCACAGTTGGATGTAAAAGCCGTAGATAAAAATTAAAAAAATGAGTACAGAAACCAGGAACTGTTGAAAATACAAAACCAGACCACGGAGACCTTGTACAAGCAGCAAACAAACCAAGCGTAATCTTAACGAGTTTTTATTTATTACAAACGTTTTCGCCACACAGCAGTATGGCTTCCTCAGAGAAAAGCATTTAACAATGAGGTAAAGCGCACGCCCCTTATATAAGAGACAAAAGGAAATGACAACATAGGCGAGTCGAACTCATTGTTATCATAGGAAACAATTTAAAACTTAATAAAGTCATCAGTTTCAACAAAAATAAATATTCAACAAAAATAAATATACAGGCTATGCTTCATGTTTGAAATTATAAGTTTAAAATAATAAAATACTGCCAAAAAAGAAGGCATAAAAGTAAAAATAGAATAAAAATGATATAAAATCATAATAACAGAAATTGTATGTATATTATTTCACACAACATGAAGGTAAATCCAATGGTAACTCATGAAATGAAAATAAATTCATGAACAGCAGTGGTGATTAAAAAACTAGGGGTACAAGACATCCAGTAAGAGTACAGGGCACAGGTTACAGCTGGGTGTCATACAGATGTATGTTTTTACATATAGCTACTCCAGTGTGAATTCATAGCAGTAACCTGTCACAAGTAATGCCTCAGCCTAAAGACACAATTAAGTTAATAGGTCCAAAGCAATAAAAGTATGGAAATGGAAGGACATTATGTGTGCAAAAACTAGTAAAATAAGCATACAATAAAGAGCGTTACCTCAGGTAACTCCTCAGCCTAAGCACTGCTGAGATGTTACAATTTTCGTTTAAACCCGGGTGGCTGAATGCGTCGAGGCGCAATTGCCACTCCAGTTCACGTACTTCTAAGAGAAGAGGTATAGGGCCTCCCCGGATGTTATTGGTCACTTGGTCTATGGCCATAAACGAGAAGGAGTGTCCAGGGTGGTTGACAATGTGTTTAGCCAAAGCATTTACATCAGAGTTCTTCTTAATAGCATACATATGCTCATAAACACGGTCCCTTAATCTGCGATCGGTCTTCCCCAGGTAAAATGAGGGACAGCAATCACAGAAAGCCGCGTATACAACTGATCTGCTTTCACAATTAAGTGGTACCTGGATCAAGTATTTCCTATCCCTTATTTTGTAGGTCTGCCCTACTCTCATTTTATGGCACCAATTGCAGAAGCCGCATGGGTACATACCCAAACGTTTGTTGAAAGTTTTTTTAGTTAGGTCCCTCTGTAGTAACTCCTTAAGGTTGTTATTTCTCTTAAAGACAAAATTAGGGAAAAGGCCTAATTTCTCGGAGAGGCCTGGGCTCCCCAATATGAATTGCCAGTTTTTCCTAATCAATGCCATAATAGTCTGAGAGTTAAGACTATAAGTGTGAATGTAGCTGATAGAAAAGTCACGGCCATGGCTAGTCGAGAAAGTGTCGTCTAGTACAGAGGTACCATCGAGGGATGATAGTGAAAGTTCGTTAGTACTATGGTCGAGTGATGTATGACATTGCAGGATTGGTTTATACACACCATTTAACCTTTTGACTGTCACTTCCGACTTAATCTCATCGACAAGATGTCTTGGGTAGCCCCTATTAAGAAACATGTTACATAGTAGGGCACATTCATTCTGGAAGGTATCAAGGTCACTGCACATTCTGACAGCCCTAACCATTTGTCCCTTCACAATAGATCTCTTTTGTTTGAAGGGGTGGTGGCTTGTGAAGTGCAGGAACGAATTACAGTATGTTGACTTTCTGTAAACACTGGAAGTGTAAGTGTTCCCCTCCTTTCTCAACTTTACATCAAGGTAGTCGATTTCTAATGATGAAAATTTTGATGTAAATTTCAAGAAGCCAGTCGTGTCATTTAAAAATTGGACAAAATCTCTGGCTTCTGTGTCACTACCATGAAAGAGAATAAAGATATCATCCAGATATCTTGTGTAAAATTGCACTGGCCGCATCCTTTCACTATCAGAGAAAAGGAATTTCTTTTCCCAAAAACCCATGAAAAAGTTGGCGACGGAAGCACCGCAAGGGGAGCCCATCGCCACACCTTTTTTCTGTAAAAAGTATTCCTTATTGAAAAGGAAATAGTTGGATGATAAAACAATATCCAAGACTTCCGTGACCAAGTCTATTTCAATTTGTGGTGCTCCACAATCTCTAAGCAAGAGCGATATCCATTCCACAGCTTCTTGGTGTGGAATGGAAGTGTATAAATCTACTACGTCGATGGTGAGAAAGTTATTCCCAGCATCGAACGGAATGTTGTTGAAATTACTCAGGAAGGTCCAAGAGTCTTTACATACACCGCGAAGGTCCTTCAAATATTTGGACAGGATCCTATCCACCAATTTGGCACTGGGATATGTCATAGATGATCTACCATCAACCAGCGCCCGCTTGGGTGGATTATTGACATCCTTATGGACCTTAGGGATGCCAAACATGACTGGTATTTTTGGCAGTGTAATGTCAATGAAATTGTAAGTTTCAAGGTCAATCTTACCCTGTAAGAACAAGTCACGGAAGAGTCCCCTCATCGTGTTATGAGTGCGGTGTATTTCATTTAAGGAGGCTGGGGAATATGCTGGTGAATTAAGAACTTCAAGTATTTTTTCAGTATACATTAAATTATCCATAATTACAAGACCACCTCCTTTGTCAGGTTTAACTACACGGACTGGGAAATGACAAAGTTCATCCAGTAGTGTAATTTGTTCTTTAGTGATGTTATAACATGAAGTTACTGGATGAATATTGCGTGCCTTAAAGGAATGCCTAATATCTGCTTCACAAACCCTTTCAAAAAACTGAAGGGAAGGATGAATGGGGGGGTTGTACACACTAGGTAATTTCAGAGAGTCTTGTGGAAGAGCAACTTCGTTACTAAACAAAAGCTTAAAGTTCAACTTACGAACGAAGCATTTTAACTCTATTAACTCTTTAGAAATATCACCCATTTTACTAGGGACAAAGGTATAGCCAAGGGCAAGTAACTCAACTAGTTCATCCCTCAGTTCAAAGTCTGTGAAATTGTAAATAGTGAAATCACCTTTTTGATTAAGGGTGATTCTTGGAAACTGATGTGGGTTGAGAGGGCTTAAGTCAGCAGTCATAATATTGGAAGAGTCTGCTTCTGTAAGGAAGAGATGTGAAGCCGAAGGACCAACCACTTGGAGACAAGGGGGGTGCTCTTCCCCCTCTATCTCTTGTTGTTAAATTGCTGAAAATTGCGGTTGCCTAAAAAACTACTGTTGTTCTTGTTAGTATTAGGCCTGTTCTTGTTAGTGCTATTGTTACCTTGTTTACTCTTATTGAGTCCCTTAATCCTGTCACTGCGTCTAGGGCCTAGCTCGTCAACACCTACCTCATCCTCATCGAATTGGATAGTAGCTGAAGCGGGAATGGGTGGACTGTCAGTATGTTCCTGTTGAGTTCTAATAGTAGTGGTATTTTGAGAGTCACTGGCCTGTAATTTAGGGTATGCAGTATTGTCCTGGTAGGCCAACCTGTCTCTGACTAATTTTTGAGTTTGAGTTCTGGATCGCCAATACCGGCAGGACAACCTCTTCACTTAACTAATGAACAAAGCGCACCACCGCTTCCAGCTTTTACATCTGCTGTTCCTGACACTAGCGGTTCCGGATTGGCATCAATTACAGGTACTTTTTCCAATGGTGTTCCTGCCCTTAATCTTGGAGCAGGTAATTACAGTACTGGAGAACGCCTAGCTAATAATAGCACAATTAACTCTGGTGTGCCTACTGGGGCTGCATCTTCTTCTGTGCGTTCAGCTCCTGCTGGCAACACTGGTCCTTTCTCGGGCCACATTGATACTGTTAACACTCCATTCGTTTTTTCTGAATGGATGACAAATACGGACAATTTTGTATTTTCTAATCCTTTAGAAAGTACTGAAGGACAGCATGTTAATATTTCCAGTAATGAACTACTGTCTCACAAACTAAAAATCTTTGACAGTAAAATTCTCAAGGTGAAAAAATTGCAACTTGAGATTGGGTATTTTAACCAGTGCATTCATGAGAAACTTGTTCCAAAAGGTCTGCGAAGCACTTTTTCTCCTTCAGGTTTAATCAATAGTAGCAATTTCCTTTGTGATCTAAAGGTCTTATTTCAACAACAAGGTTTAGACCTGTTACAATTAAATGTAAAACATTATAATGAGCATGTCTGTGTTCTCTTGAAGGAAATTGACGTTTTAGATAAGGAGATCAAAGCGGACTTGAATTTTGCAAGGTACAGGTTTGATTACGACCGTACCCTGTCTAGTATCAACACACTTCTTGTTAAACTTAAACTTAACAAAAGTAAAAAATTAGTCAGAGACAGGTTGGCCTACCAGGACAATACTGCATACCCTAAATTACAGGCCAGTGACTCTCAAAATACCACTACTATTAGAACTCAACAGGAACATACTGACAGTCCACCCATTCCCGCTTCAGCTACTATCCAATTCGATGAGGATGAGGTAGGTGTTGACGAGCTAGGCCCTAGATGCAGTGACAGGATTAAGGGACTCAGTAAGAGTAAACAAGGTAACAATAGCACTAACAAGAACAGGCCTAATACTAACAAGAACAACAACAGTTTTTTAGGCAACCGCAATTTTCGGCAATTCAACAACAAGAGATAGAGGGGGAAGAGCACCCCCCTTGTCTCCAAGTGGTTGGTCCTTCGGCTTCACATCTCTTCCTTACAGAAGCAGACTCTTCCAATATTATGACTGCTGACTTAAGCCCTCTCAACCCACATCAGTTTCCAAGAATCACCCTTAATCAAAAAGGTGATTTCACTATTTACAATTTCACAGACTTTGAACTGAGGGATGAACTAGTTGAGTTACTTGCCCTTGGCTATACCTTTGTCCCTAGTAAAATGGGTGATATTTCTAAAGAGTTAATAGAGTTAAAATGCTTCGTTCGTAAGTTGAACTTTAAGCTTTTGTTTAGTAACGAAGTTGCTCTTCCACAAGACTCTCTGAAATTACCTAGTGTGTACAACCCCCCCATTCATCCTTCCCTTCAGTTTTTTGAAAGGGTTTGTGAAGCAGATATTAGGCATTCCTTTAAGGCACGAAATATTCATCCAGTAACTTCATGTTATAACATCACTAAAGAACAAATTACACTACTGGATGAACTTTGTCATTTCCCAGTCCGTGTAGTTAAACCTGACAAAGGAGGTGGTCTTGTAATTATGGATAATTTAATGTATACTGAAAAAATGCTTGAAGTTCTTAATTCACCAGCATATTCCCCAGCCTCCTTAAATGAAATACACCGCACTCACAACACGATGAGGGGACTCTTCCGTGACTTGTTCTTACAGGGTAAGATTGACCTTGAAACTTACAATTTTATTGACATTACACTGCCAAAAATACCAGTCATGTTTGGCATCCCTAAGGTCCATAAGGATGTCAATAATCCACCCATGCGGGCGCTGGTTGATGGCAGATCATCCATGACATACCCCAGTGCCAAATTGGTGGATAGGATCCTGTCCAAATACCTGAAGGATCTTCGCGGTGTATGTAAAGACTCTTGGACCTTTCTAGGTAATTTCAACAACATTCCGTTCGATGCTGGGAATAACTTTCTCACCATCGACGTAGTAGATTTATATACTTCCATTCCACACCAAGAAGCTGTGGAATGGATATCGCTCTTGCTTAGAGATTGTGGAGCACCACAAATTGAAATAGACTTGGTCACGGAAGTCTTGGATATTGTTTTATCATCCAACTATTTCCTTTTCAATAAGGAATACTTTTTACAGAAAAAAGGTGTGGCGATGGGCTCCCCTTGTGGAGCTTCCGTCGCCAACTTTTTCATGGGTTTTTGGGAAAAGAAATTCCTTTTCTCTGATAGTGAAAGGATGCGGCCAGTGCAATTCTACACAAGATATCTGGATGATATCTTCATTCTCTTTCATGGTAGGGACACAGAAGCCAGAGATTTTGTCCGTTTTTTAAATGACACGACTGGCTTCTTGAAATTTACATCAAAATTTTCATCATTAGAAATCGACTACCTTGATGTAAAGTTGAGAAAGGAGACGAACACTTACACTTCCAGTGTTTACAGAAAGTCAACATACTGTAATTCGTTCCTGCACTTCACAAGCCACCACCCCTTCAAACAAAAGAGATCTATTGTGAAGGGACAAATGGTTAGGGCTGTCAGAATGTGCAGTGACCTTGTTACCTTCCAGAATGAATGTGCCCTATTATGTAACATGTTTCTTAATAGGGGCTACCCTAGACATCTTGTCGACGAGATTAAGTCGGAAGTGACAGTTAAAAGGTTAAATGGTGTGTATAAACCAATCCTGCAATGTCATACATCACCCGACCATAGTACTAACGATGTTTCACTATCATCCCTCGATGGTGCCTCTGTTTTAGACGACACTTTTTCGACTAACCTTGACCGTGACTTTTCCATCAGCTACATTCACACTTATAGTCTTAACTCTCAGACTATTATGGCATTGATTAGGAAAAACTGGAAATTCATATTGGGAAGCCCAGGCCTCTCAGAGAAATTAGGCCTTTTCCCTAATTTCGTCTTTAAGAGAAACAACAACCTTAAGAAGTTATTACAGAGGGACCTAACTAAAAAATCTTTTAACAAACGTTTGGGTATGTACCCATGCGGCTTCTGCAATTGGTGCCATAAAATGAGAGCAGGGCAGACCTACAAAATAAGGGATAGGAAATACTTGATCCAGGTACCACTTAATTGTGAAAGCAGATCAGTTGTATACGCGGCTTTCTGTGATTGCTGTCCCTCATTTTACCTTGGGAAGACCGACCGCAGATTAAGGGACCGTGTTTATGAGCATATGTATGCTATTAAGAAGAACTCTGATGTAAATGCTTTGGCTAAACACATTGTTAACCACCCTGGACACTCCTTCTCGTTTATGGCCATAGACCAAGTGACCAATAACATCCGGGGAGGTCCTATACCTCTCCTCTTGGAAGTACGTGAACTGGAGTGGCAATTGCGCCTCGACGCATTTAGCCACCCGGGTTTAAACGAAAATTGTAACATCTCAGCAGTGCTTAGGCTGAGGAGTTACCTGAGGTAATGCTCTTTATTGTAAGCTTATTTCACTACTTTTTGCACACATAATGCCCTTCCATTTCCATACTTTTACTGCTTTGGACCTATTTAATTGTGTCTTTAGGCTGAGGCATTACTTGTGGCAGGTTACTGCTATGTATTCACACTGGAGTAGCTATATGTAAAAACATACATCTGTATGTCACCCAGCTGTAACCTGTGCCCAGTATTCTTATTGGATGCCTTGTACCTCTAGCTTTTTTTAATTACTACTGCTGTTCATGAATTAATTTTCATTTCATGAGTTACCATTGGATTTACCTTCATGTTGTGTGAAATAATATACATACAATTTCTGTTATTATGATTTTATATCATTTTTTATTTTTATTTTGATGCCTTCTTTTTTGGCAGTATTTTATTATTTTAAACTTGTAATTTCAAACATGAAGCATAGCCTGTATATTTATTTTTGTTGAATATTTATTTTTGTTGAAACTGATGACTTTATTAAGTTTTAAATTGTTTCCTATGATAACAATGAGTTCGACTCGCCTATGTTGTCATTTCCTTTTGTCTCTTATATAAGGGGCGTGCGCTTTACCTCATTGTTAAATGCTTTTCTCTGAGGAAGCCATACTGCTGTGTGGCGAAAACGTTTGTAATAAATAAAAACTCGTTAAGATTACGCTTGGTTTGTTTGCTGCTTGTACAAGGTCTCCGTGGTCTGGTTTTGTATTTTCAAAAATTAAAAAATGTTGGCTTGTAACTCAGAGAGAGAGAGAGAGAGGTACAGTATCCAGCAGTGTGTCATCAACTAGTGTCTGAAATGGGGTCTTACAGGATTGGAGTTAGGGAAACTGGGCTGGCTAGACAGACCTCTGCAAGTGTGCATGTTTTAAACAGCAAAAAAACTCAGAATATAAAGGTATTAACACAAAGTCTTTATGTTGGAAGTTGACATACATTGCTTCTAATATGAAGAAAAGTCTTGATTGCAGTGAAGCCTTTTTAATATTTTCCCTGGAATTGCACTTAGACTCGGCAACAGTACTATTCAAGTTTTGGAGAGGGGGGGGGGGAGCGCACCTACGGCCCAAGATTTTTAAGCCACTGTAATGGGGAAAACAAAAAATAATTAGGAGACAACCGGTTTACAAGGCATAGAGCTTAAGATGTAAGATGCTTATTACATTTCAGTTGCTCCCAACTTCTGGCAGTATCTGACATTTGCTGTGTCTAGCTCACATCATCAGTTTTCTGTTGCCCTTTGGGTTATCTACTGAGCCTCAAGTATTCACACAGTGCTTGACATCAGTGTTTCCTTACTGCAGGACCTAGGGCATCCACACTTTCCCTTATTTAGAGGACTTGCTGATTTGTGTGTGTTCTGTTTTAATGTGGTTTGAAGTATTAGACAAGGTCTCTACTATTCTAGCTCACCTGGTCTTCAAAAGTCCTGTCTCACACCCTCTCAAAGACTTGTCTTCCTAGGGTGTATAATGCACAAAAATGTACCCTTCTACCAGAAGACAGTCCTGACTTATTAGATAATTTTCGGAGATTTCTCTCCCAAGAATCTGCATCCACAAGAGTTTCTCAAACTTTTAGGCCCTATGGCATCTGTGATCCTCATGATACCACTGACTAGACTACATATGAGAGAAAGTCAGTGGTACTTGTTTGTTTTTTGGTCATAGTACCTGCATCCCTTAGAGTTCTAGATACCAGTGCAGGAATTTGTGAATCTAGTTACAGTGCTGGAGGAATCCGATGTCTCTCAGTCTAGGCCTGCCCTTCTCCCGCCATACCCCAGTTAGATCTGTCCTGATGGACTCATACATACAAATAAATAAATATATATATATATATATAAATATATATATATATATATATATACACACACACACACACACGTGTATATACACACATGTACTTACATTAAGACGTTCTTAAAAATATCTAAACTATTACTTGCTTTAATGTAATTTGGTAGTCTGTTCCATTCATTGCACTTCTCATTCTTATAGAATCTTCTACATAGGTTGTTTGGTGATTCTGTAGTATTTTTTGATGACCCCAAACATTCCCAGAAGTAGTTGTCGCTACATGCCGTATATACCTGAATAAGATCTCCTCTTGGATATCTGTGAGACCCTGCACAATTTAAGATATTTTAGTCTTTCATAGCTTAAATTTTCACTTCCATGGATGCCTTGGTTTATTTCTGATGTATTCTTTCTAGTGTACTCATGCTTGTTTTCTTTTAAGGTTTGCATAGTGCTATTCCATGCTCGAGTTTGGGTCTAATGTAACTAGCAAACAGTGACTTTATCATTTCTGATTTCCTAGCCTTTATAAATCTTTATTATACAACTTGTAGTTCTATAACTGTCATTAGCCAATTGTTTGATATTTATTTTACATTTGATGACCGTGATAGTCCAACTGGATTCATGTCTATTTTCAGCGGAGGCCCGGGGAGAAAAGCTCCAAGGTAAGCAGATACACTAAAAACAATGAAAACCTGTTACAAATATGGTATAGACAATGAATACATAAGCAAACCTGACTAGACAAGTTCAACAGGTTAGAGTTGCTCCCTGGTGATAGTCAGGGGCAAGTTCAGCAGTAATCTGATTAATAGATTTTTCACATTCATGATGAGAGTTAGCCAGGCTTGTTGCCGTGGCAAAGCCAGCTTATTTATTTATTCCAGTTTGATGACCGGGGAGGTCCACTGGGCTTGGGGGCCCATTTTCAGTGGAGGCCCGGAGAGAAAAGCTCCACAACACAAAGTTTACTTACATGAATAGTTTCAAAGACCTAATGCCAGATGTTTGCTGTCCTCCCTAGGCCAATTTAAAACTAGACTCAAAGTAATATCAACTGGAAGTGAGTTCCAGGCTCTGCCTACAGAGTTTGCAGAGAGGAAATCACCGGCTGCATTGTTAATTTTGATTGTCTGAATTAGTAGTCTAAGTGGATCGAAGCAGTTGTGGGTTGTTATAGGTGGTGATAAGATTAAGTGCCGGAGTATTATCCAGATTATAAAGGATTTTATTAGCCATAATCAGTAGGTTATATTTGATTAGACTGAGTAGTTCAAGCCACCCAAGCTGGTTAAGATTGATGCAGTGGTGTGTCCTAAAAGGCAGGCCAGTGGCAAACCTGGCAATGTGATTATAACAGGTTGAGAGTTTATTAAGTAGTCTTGTTTAGATTAGAGAGTAGGGGGGATGCATATAGAAGTGCTGAAAGTAAGAGAGTAGGGGGGATGCATATAGAAGTGCTGAAAGTAAGAGAGTAGGGGGGATGCATATAGAAGTGCTGAAAGTAGGTGAGAGCGAGCTTTGGCAATTTTTGTTGGAGGGGTGAGGAAGGCTTTTATTCTGTAAAGTGCCTCTAGTTTTTTATTGATGGTTTTGATCGACTGATTTATATGTAGGTCGAATTTTAGGTTATCATCAATAATGGCACCTAATAGTTTTGTAGAGGGGTCGGGGGAGATCATTGTGCCATCATTTGCATTTGTGGTAAAGGTAAAAGCAGCATACCTTTGTGTTGGTGACAATAACAGCATTTTAGTTTTTTTGGGATTTAGTATCATTCGACGTTCAGAGAGCCAGTTTTCTATAGTATTAAAGGTGGACTGGGTAGCAGACCATAAATCTGTAGGAGATGTAGCTGAGCAAATCGGGGTGTAGTAGTCAGCATATTGGATACAGCTGACATTTGGGATGACAGTATACAAGTCCTTAATAAAGATGGAAAACAGTAGGGTCCCTAGTATGGAGCCTTGTGGCACTCCAAGGATGTTACGTAGTAGGTTAGAGAGCTTGTTCTGCCAAAGAACAGCCTGCTGTCTTCCATTGAGGTAGGATTTAAACCATTGAAGGGCTTTAGAATCTAGACAGAAAGTTAGCAGGGTGTGAATCAGAAGTTGGTTGTCAACCATGTCAAATGCCTTGGAAAGATCCAAGAAGAGAGCTGAGGATATGTGATTGTTTCAGTTATTGTTTATGGTATTGGTAAAAGCTAGTAGGGCTGAAGTAGTGCTTTGTTGTGGATGGAAGCCGTGTTGGGTATCTGCCATGAGGTGATTCTGGATTAGGTGTTGCATGAGTTGTTTGTGTATACATTTTTCCATAATCTTTGCAAGTGAAGAAAGTATAGCTATTGGTCTATAATTGGAGAATTCAGTGGAGGAGCCTCCTTTATGTAGTGGGATTATGTAGGATGTTTTCCAAATGGTGGGAATTTTAGCCAGTGCTATGGAACGATTAATTAGTATTAATATTGGGTAGGCAATAGCATCAGCTGATTTTTGAAGGTACTTGGCGGGGAGTTGATCAGCGGAGAGTGAGGTGGGTTTTAATTTTTTGATCAAGGTATGGCTATGTGACGAGGACACTGGTTGGAAGCTGAACGAGATTAGGTTCATCGGGATGGTACCATCAGGGTCAGGGGAGCTAGGAGGTAATTGGCTAGCTAGGGCTTGAATTGTCTCCGTAAAGAAACAGTTATGAAACATCCTCGGGGGGAGGGGAGGGGGTATTCAATGGTTGCAGCGGCGATGGGGGTAGAAGTTTTTAAAGGATGAAGTAGATTATTCAGACCTGCCCAGAACTTCTGATGATTGTTCTGGTTTGCCGTTTGTAAAATTACAATAGTATTGTTTTTTGTGTTGTAAAATGGATTTTTTAGTTTCATTCCTAGCTTGCCTGTATTTAACATGATCTTGGGGGTCTTTTGTAGAGCGCCATAGAGCCCCAAATTTGTTTCTACAGGTAATCTTTAATCTAGACTCTTTAGAAAGTCATGGTGCAGTTTTTTTGCTTTTGTTCTCTTCAAAAGGGCAGGTGCATGCAAATCAAGGATTTCAAGAAATTTGTTGTTAAAATATGCAACTGCCTCCTAAGGGGGGGAGGTGTTTTTTGTTTTAGAATAGACCAGGTACAAGAGTCAAGTTCCTGTTGGAATTTGGCAGGGTCAGTGTCTTTTTTTTGTTTCTGACTTTTCTGAGTAAGGGTTATTTGGGATTGATGGCTTTTTGCTTAACTATTTAAGTGAGAAGATCGTTGCTTAGGCCATCAGGGAGGGTGCCAGCATTGTACAGTTGGGAGTTACTATTTACGAGTACCCAGTTGAGTATGCTTTCTTTTTGTTTGGGTTTATCTAGCCTGGTAGGGGTGGTTATGATTTGTGTAAATGCATGCAGGTTAATGTGGGTAGATGGAGATTCTGAGGAACAGGTGCCCCAATCTGTTAAAATCTCTGAATAGTAGGGTTCCTTGGGGGTAATGACATGATAGCCAGTGTAAGGTATTGTCAAGTGTGGCTATATTGTTACCTGGGGGAATATACATGCAGATGATGTGGATGCATTTACTTTTGTTAAATTGCAATCTAGTGGCAAGAATTTCGAAGTTAGTAATCTGAGGTGGTTGAGTAACATCTATGGTCACATTCAACTCAGATTTGAAGAGGATAGCCCCCCCCCCCCACTTCCTAGAAACACAATCCAGCCTGTGTATGTTATACCCAGGTGGTAACACTTCATTGTTGGTAGTGTTCGGTTTTAACCAGGTTTCAGATAGACAGAGAATCTCAGGGATGTGGACAGCCAGGAGTGCATGCAGTTCATGTACCTTGTTATTTAATGCTTCTAATATAGAGATGACAGGCCAGGAGAAAGAGTTAATTGGTCTATTGATTATAGTTTTACATTCTCGGTTAAAGTAGAGGCGGTGTATATATCAGAAGTGGATGGGCCAGGGTTTGGGTGAATATCACCACAGAGGTATAATTTTCTTGGGTGTACAAGTCAGGGTACCGTTTGGCTAGGCTTATATAGGTCCTAGGGCCAATAGCCTTGTACCTACCTATGAGTATTAGGCTAGGTCTGTGCTTAGTGATAAGCTTCAGGAGTTTGTTTATAAGTTTGTAGTATTGTATAGATATAGGGCTTATGTGCCAGGGGTTGGTGTGCTGAAAGAGTGAGCAAGATGTTGAATTGGACCCATTATTAATAGCATGGCTGAAGGTTAGATGCTTTACAGCTGGGATGATAGTATGGCCTTTTGGGTACTAATAACCAATGAGAAACTGGTTTTCATACAAGGTGAATAAATAAGTGGCCAGCAGAATGGGTAGTAAAGAAGAGTATAGCATTATGAGAGGAGGAGTATAGTAGTTAGATCTGTCTGTGTGGCACAACATCAGAAGGTCTGCTGGTAAATTTAGAGGTAATAGAGTGGATGGAGAAAGTATGTTAGGTGAAAGCTGATAGGATGTTATAACCGGGTGGAGAGAGCATGTTAGGTGAAAGCTGATAAGGATGTTATAACAGGGGTTGTGGGTGAGTAACTATAAATTTAGTGCTACTGGGGGTGGGTGGAAATTAGGGGCAGGGAGGGGCACAGAGCGAGCCTGAATGGAGTGTGGGCAAGCGGAGCGGGGCTAACACTGACTACAAGTGTTTTCTTAGGCTTCCTGGAGCTGTATGGTATATATTTAGTGTTTAACTTAATGACTGTGTTTTTAAACTGTATTTTACACTAAGTTATACACTGTTTTAGACTGTTTTATATTCTTGCAGGGTATTTGCTAGCTATAGGTTATGAGTTTAGAGTATAATCTTCAGTGCTTTAGGTGGGAGCATCAGGTCATTCAGTTAACCACAAAAAACAGCAAAAAAAATCCATACAATGAATAAACTTACACTGAGTCACACCAGGTTAGCCAAGGGGAGAAGAGAGGGAAATCCTAAGCACCTAGATTTGAAATTGATGCCTGTACTAAGTTTTAGCAGTTTACCCTGTATGAGGAAAGAGGGGGGGGGGAGAAGGCAGTAGGAGTGGTTAGATGAATACCTTGATTGGACACCACACCAGAGGTAAGTTGAATGCAAGGGCCTAAAATCTGCACTCAGCACTTTAATGTTACTTGCACTCAGCACTTTAATTTTACTTATGTTTAGTAGGAAAGACAGACCAACAGTGTACAATTTTTAGAATTTTTACAAGGGTTACTTGTTCTGTGTTATATGATTACAAAAACTCAAAGCTGGATCTACCCATATATCTGGGTCCTTAAATGAATCTACGATTTCATTCACTGTGTGGCTGTATTAAATATTCATCATGTTAAGTTGTCTATCTCGCCTTCATTCTTGCTGGATGGGTTCGGAGCCGATCTCGGCTCCGACTCGGCCACTCTAAAGCTCGAGAGTTGGTTCCACCGGCTCGAGGCTCCCCTTATATCCCACAATGCTAGGCGAGAGTTACCTCAGATCTCGTTTGCCGCTACAGCTTCGAGGTTGGTTTTCTACCGGTTCCTGGTAAGTTTTAGCTTTTTCTATAAAAAGTTACTCTTGTTTCCCCTTTTTTAGTTTAATTATTCCTAAATTAGTGTAGTTCTTTAAACTCTATCCCCGAACCTATTTCTTCCCGTTTCTTGTCAAAAGAACTTTTAGTTCTTCCCTTGGGCCTTAGGCCTTCCCTTCCCTAGGGAGTGTTTGTGTAGTACTACTGCTTATTGTACTTATTTTTAGTATATTTTTACTATAATTGTGTTTTTTGACAGGGTATAACTGGTGTGTTTGAGTGTGTGTTTGTGTTCACCAGTTAGGCTATGTCTAAAGAAGCAAAGGTCTCCGGATTCAAGAAGTGTGATGCGTGCTGTCAGAAAATGTCTCTGACAGACGCTCACACTTCTTGTGTCTATTGTCTGGGGCCTTTGCACCTGCAGGACTCCTGTGCTGTCTGCCATGGCTTCAGCCCCAGGGTCCTGCAGGAAAGAAAACAAGCTCATTTTGAGAGGCTTGTTGAAGCCTGAGGATTCCCTGTCTGTCTCAACAGGGAAGCCCTCCAAGGCATCGAGGTCTTCGCTCCGGCTTCTGAGCCGAGACCTCAGGTTGTTCAACCTTGCCTTTATCGGCTCCGGCTGGAGCCGATAAGACTCAGTCCACAGTTTCTGTGGCTCCTCGCCCGGCCGGAGCCGAGGTTATCGAGGTACCTGTGTCGGCTCCGACAAGACCTTCGGAGCCGACAACCAGAAAGAGGTCTAGGTCACCTTCTCTTGGCTCCGTTCATTCGGCTCCAGGTTCTCCCCTGCTGTCTGAACGGAGCCAAAGGTCTCATTCCTCTAGGTCATCGAGGTTGTCCGATCATGACCTTCAGAGGGTGGTGAGTCGACTACTCAAGTCTGAGGCACTGGCCCAGATGCTTCAGAGCCCGACTCATCAGTCGGTGCCTGTCCCGGTCCATCAACTCCTTCCTCCTTCGACTCTCTTGAGCTCGGAGCCGGGTCGTGTCGGAACCGAGACTGTGGTCACCTCGGAGCCGAGACAATTGTCTTCGGCTCCGTCGTCGGCTCCGTTTTCTTCCATGGAGGAATCTCGGCGCTGGACTTCCCTCGTCGGCTCCGAGGGGTGAGTGGCATCGGACCCTTGTCCGACCCCTCTCCCTCTCGGTGCTTCGGCGCTGGTGAGTTCGGCTCCGACATCGGCCTCGGAGCCATCACTGTCGGTGCCGAGGGGGTTTCTTAGCTCCTCGGAGCGGGGACCTCTGGCTCTGCCTGACAGGGGTGCTTTTGAGGTCATGCGGAGTGTGTTAGAGCCTGGCTCTACTCCACAGTCGGCTCCGTCAGCCCCTCCCTCTATGCTGCCTCAGGGTAAGTCGACTCACTCCCTCATCCCGGACCGCAGAGAGACAACTCCTCAGGAGCCCCCTGTGGGGATTTCATCCTCTTCCGAGGCCTCTCCTGATTTGGCAGAAGAGCCCCCTCGGAAGAGGAAGTGCAAGAGGAAGCACATTGACTCACCTGAGTCTATCACGTCCGACACAGATCTGGATGATTCTGAGGGTTCCCCGTTCCCCTTCTGAAGATGTCTCCTTTGCAGACATTCTGGAGATCCTTAAACAGAGGGGAAATTGGCCAGCCCTCAACCCTTCGGAGGACGAATCTGTGTATCTTGAGGCGTTTGGCTCTCGTCCTTCCACCTCCTGGGTGTCCCCCTTGACCCCCTCATGCAGGTGGTTGCTAAAAACGCATGGACGGCTCCTGATTCAGTGGACCCCACTCCCAGGAGACCCTCCATATTCATCACAGGTCCAGCAGACAAGGAATTTTATCAAAAGGAGTTTCTGTGGATGCTATGGTGGTAGCTGCCGCCACAAAGAAGGAACTGGCTGATCCTTCAGTGCCTGTCCATCCACCTAACAAGGAATCTAGGTCCATGGATAGGTACGGGAAGCGGATGTTCTCCTCAGCGACATTTACTATGCGTCGCTGAATTACCTGTGCCATTTCACTCGCCTTCAAAGGGACTTGATCAAAGAAGCGAGTGAAATGCTTAAGGACCCTACAGCTCCGGGTTTCCAAGAAAAAATGAACACGCAGCTGGCTATCCTTAATTCTATTTCCAACTCCTCCATGCGCCTCTCTTATGCGGCCGATGGAGCGAGCAGAGCCGCAGGAACAGGGTAGCCTTACGAGACACGCCTGGATGCGGCTATGCAATTTATGGAACCTTTCAAGACGTCTTTCACGAACTCCCTTTGATGGATCATCTCTTTTTGGTCCACAAGTGAAAGAAACCCTGACTAGGTGCGAGACTGATGGCAAGACCCTTTCTGCCGTTGGAGTCCGTTTTTCTACTCCTTCTAGGCCTTACCCCAAAGGCCAGAAGGGGGAAAGATGTGGTTCCGTAAACAATCCCAAGGGACTTCGCCTGACGACAGAGTCGGTTCCCGCCAGAGGCAGAGGGGAACAACAATGGTAGACGCCGCCTAGAGGCAGAGGGGTCCAGAACCAGGGCAATCGAGAAGTTCTCCGATAAGCCCTTTCAGCATCCCTGAGGTGTTGCCCGACTGCCCATCTTCGGAGGCAGTCGGGGAAGATTGTCACTGTACCCAGAAGCCTGGCTATCCTTGACACAAGACAAATGGGTACAGTCCATCATTTCAAGGCTATTCTATCCCCTTTTTCGTTTTCCAATTCAGTCAAAAATCCCTTCCAGATGTCCCACCGCTCAAAGGGTAATAGCAGTTTTGGAAATTCCAAAACTGCTGGCAAAAGAGCTATTCAGCCAGTGCCAGCAGACCAACTAGGATCCGGAATCTACTCAAGGTTCTTTTAGTTCCAAAGAAAACAGGGACTGGAGACCAATTTTGGATCTCAGTATCTTGAACAGATCGGTCAAGAAAACAAGATTTCGGATGGTCACGCTGCAATCCATTCTTCCCCTATTGGGAAAAGGAAACTGGATGTGCTCTATAGACCTTCAGGACGCGTACTATCACATAAAAATGAACAGACGCTCCAGAAGATTCCTCCGCTTCAGGCTGGGAACCAGTCATTTTCAATTCAGGGCCCTGCCCTTTGGTCTCACCACTGCCCCCCGGGTGTTTACCAAATGCATGGCAGTGGTAGCTTCTCACCTGAGACGACAAGGATTCCAGGTGTTTCCATATTTGGACGACTGGCTCCTCACAGCTCCCACCAAGCATCTCCTTTTGATGGCCAGAGATTACACTTTTCGCGTCTGTCAAGAACTGGGTATCTCAATAAATTGCGAAAAGTCTGTTTTGTCGCCTTGTCGTACTATTACCTACATAGGCGCAAATTTAGATACTGTAAACATGTCTGCAACACTAACGAACCAAAGGATATCAGACATTCAAAAATTGGTGTCTCTTCTTCTCAACAACAACAGAGCCAAGGCCAGGTTAGTTCTAAAGGTGTTGGGAATCATGGCAGCGGCCATACCTCTCCTCCCATTGGCCAGATACCACATGCGGATCCTTCAGTGGATGCTTTTTTCTCAATGGTCATACCAGGAACTTCCAATGTCTCACACCATTATGATCACGCAAGCGTGCAAAAAGCATCTCATGTGGTGGATGTCTTCCCCCCAGCTCCTGTTGGGGAGACCATTTGTCCCACCTCCTCCGGTTGCTACTCTGACAACGGATGCCTCCCTGATCGGGTGGGGGGGGGCATTATCAGAGCAGGACAGTCCAGGGCACATGGCAACAAAACGAATGCCACTTGCACATAAATGTTCTGGAGATGAGAGCAGTGCTTTTAGCGTTGCAAGCCCTTCAAGACTCCCTTCCCTTGGGAACGATTGCAATCCAGACAGACAATATGTCTGTAGTGTGGTACATCAACAAACAAGGCGGAACCAGATCATACCCCCTGTGTCGAGAAGCACTCAGACTGTGGCAATGGGCGATTTCTTCTCAGCGTTTTCTGATAGCAACGCACATCCCCGGGAAGTCCAATCACATTGCGGACAAGTTGAGCAGAGCTATTCTCATGCCTCACGAGTGGTCTCTGAAAGACTCTGTAGTGAGAGAGATATTTCTCAAGTGGGGTCAGCCTTGCTGCGATCTTTTTGCTACTCCCCAAAACAGCAAGTGCAGAGAGTACTTCACTCTGTTCCCTTTACCAGGCGAACCGAGCAGGGACGCTAGTCCAAGTTTGGCCCCGGGGACTTCTGTATGCATTTCCTCCTTTCCCACTGATCTCTCAAGTAATACAGAAAGCTATCGCTCAGAAGGCCTCATTGATCCTCATTGCTCCTTACTGGCCTCGACAAGTGTGGTTCCCCTTTCTACATCGATTTCTTTTGAGCGACCATGGAATCTGGACCTAGTTCCAGATCTTTTGATCCATCAGTCGGGTCAGTTTCATCGCCTCCTCCCCTCTCTGAACCTCACTGCTTGGTTCCTCCACTTCCAACCGTAGCCAGGCTTCCTCAATTATCTCACTCTGTTAGAGATATATTGATAGCTTCCCATAAATCTTCCACTCGAAAGATTTATTTGAGTAAGTGGAAACGCTTCTCATATTGGGCACAAGGAAAGGACATAGATCCTTTCACCGCTTCCATCCAACTAGTCCTTGATTTTCTAGCTGAACTCTTCCATGCAGGTTCATCTCCATCTACTCTTAAGGTTCAATTGGCAGCTATTTCTAATTTCCATGTGGGTATTTCTGAATCTGCCCTAATGTCCCACAAACTCTGCAAAGCCTTTCTGAAAGGAGTTTTTCTTCTCAGACCTCCTGTAAGAAATCCTCCTTCTCCTTGGGACCTAAATTTAGTTCTTGCTTCTTTGATTCTCTCCCTTTCGAACCTGCAGCTTCATGTTCCTTAAAGTTATTATCATGGAAAACTCTCTTTCTGGTGGCTATCACATCAGCTAGAAGAATTTCAGAACTTCAAGCACTCAGTTGTCGTTCTCCTTACCTTGTGTTTCATAAGGACAGAGTTTCCTTACGAACTAACCCGTCCTTTTTGCCTAAGGTGGTTTCAACATCAAATCTAAACCAATGCATTGACCTTCCTGTCTTTTTCCGGAGTATTCAAATAGGTCTGAACAAAATTACACTACCTGGATGTTCATCGTCAATTAAGGTACTACTTGGACAGGACGAAACTATTCAGAAAATCTGATCAGCTGTTTGTCTCCTATGCGGAAAGCAGAAAGGGACTTCCAGTTTCAAAGGTATCTTTATCCAGATGGCTAACGTCTCTGATTACCCTTGTTTATGAGATTAGACACCAAAAACTGCCTAATAAACCTAAAGCCCATTCCACCAGAGCTTTGGCTACTTCTCTAGCCTTCCAAGACAGACTGCCTATTGACACCATTTGTGCAGCGGCTACTTGGGCTACTCCTCACACTTTTATTTCCCATTATAAGTTGGATTTAGCTTCTAGACATAGAGCTAATTTTGGTTCCACTGTTCTCAGGAGTCTGTTCCGTTAGGCCACCCGGGACAAGGTGCTAGGGATGCGGTCCCATCCAGCAAGAATGAAGGCGAGATAGACAACTTAACATATAGAAGTTATGTTCTTACCATAACGTTCCATGTTAGTTGTCTTCTTCTCGCCTTCTTCTTGCGTCCCACCCTCCTTCCCCCTGGCCTAGACAGACCTAGAGGAGTTGTGATCGTGACCTCTCTTTCTACCACCTCTTTCTTAAGACATATGCCTTTGGGCATATTTTCTGGGTCAGGATGTAGGTCACCCTTCTTTCTTCCTGTTGTTAGAGGTGGACTCTGTGTTACAGTTATTCTGTTACTATTATAAGCTGGGGTTAGCTTACAAACGAGATCTGAGGTAACTCTCGCCTAGCATTGTGGGATATAAGGGGAGCCTCGAGCCGGTGGAACCAACTCTCGAGCTTTAGAGTGGCCGAGTCGGAGCCGAGATCGGCTCCGAACCCATCCAGCAAGAAGAAGGCGAGAAGAAGACAACTAACATGGAACGTTATGGTAAGAACATAACTTCTATTTTCAGTTTGTGTCTCATATCTCAAGTGCTTAGTTTTTGATATTTTTATTAGCATATTATATGGACTCGTCAGATTTTGCAGTGGGAGCATCATCTGGGGGAGTTGATGTGAAGGCAAATGCTACAAAGCACACAAGTCAAGGGAATCTTAGTGATTCGGACCTAAAAGGTTATTTGTCACTTATGAACTTTGGGTTCCTCATGTGGTACCTGAACAAACAAAGGGGTACAAGGTTGTACCCTCTCAGAAGGTTGACAGTGATGGCTTGGGACTGCATTCTGATGCTTCATACCTTATACATCCCATCAGAACAAAACATAGTGGTAGACTAACAGATCCTGGACGGGACCCTTACAAGTGGAAACTAAGGACAGAGTTTTTCGAGGATTTGGTCCAGATAAGGAAAACACTTCCAATAGATCTCTTGTGCTCATTTCAAAACAGACTGTTGGAAAAATTCTATTTAACATTCTTGTAACCATGCCTGGAGGACTGACACATTGTTGTTTTGGACTGGAATGTTCCTTTATGCATTTCTTCCATTCTCCTTGCACTCGGTGCTTTAGAAGATTCAGGAAGAAATACTAAAGATCATTGTGGCGACTCCTTTTTGGCCCAGGAAAAAGTGGTTCTCTCTTTTTATGGTAATTGACCTTGGACAATTCCATGAAATCTTCCTCACATTTTGGATCTGCTCACAGTGTCAGGGGTAGCTGGTGCACACCAACTTGGAGCATTTGCAACTGACAGGGAGGATGTTACTATCTTGATACCTTCTAGGCACATTTTCCATAAGATGAGCAGCAGGCAGTGAAGGGGGCAAGAAAACTTGCAATTAGAAAGTCTTATTGCAAGTGAAAGGTTTTCTAGGTGGTGCCTAACTGATGTGAGAAAGACCAGTATGCTGTCTACCCCTCTGGTTTTGAAATGTCTGTGTGAACTAGTTAACAGTGGCTTAACTTATACATGTCTCTCTGTGCATGTTGCATCTATCTCAGCCAGTGGATCCCCTTTTTCATCTCTCTATGGTCAAACAGTATATGAAAAGAGTATTGCAGCTAAACCCTCTCAAAAGCAAATTCTTCCTGCTTTGGATGTCAGCTTTGTTCTTGAAAAAATTGACCATTTCTCCTTTCAGGCTGATTTGAAGTTCATCCCTTGGAAAAATGTTTTGCTGACTGCTCTGGCATCTGTAAGGAGAATCTCTGAGCTACAAACTGTCATGGTAGGCCAACTTTATCTGATTTTCCACAAGGACTGGGTTGTTTTACACACTAATCCATCTTTTATGTCAAAAGGTGTTCCTGAATTTACCCTTTGTCAAACCATCGGTTGCCAAGTTCTGTTTCCAGATCCCTAAAGACAAGGGAGAGAAGAGTCTACATACCTTGGATGTGCACAGGAAGCTAAGGCACTACCGTGATGGAACGAAGCCCTTCAGGGCAGCTGAACAGCTGTTTATTTTCTATTCAGGGGCTAAGAAGGGTGGTTTGTTTTTTGTCCCTCCACATGGTAAATCTATTCCAGGCAAGGGTAAGGCACATTTCACCATAACTGCGTGCTCTTTGGTGGCATATTGGAAAAGGGTGGTCTCGAAGCATTCTAGAGGAAGCAAGCCGGTCCTATATTCATACCTTTGTAAAGCGTTACAAACTGGGTTCTTTATCAAGTTACCAAGCAGACTTTGTGAGGGCCATTCTCCCAGGATCTCCTGGATCCTTGTCCTTCCTCCTCCTAGATAAAGTAAGTTTTGGGAATTACCCATATGCCACTGAGGCAGTGTGAATGATGAACATTAAGTCCTATATCTGTAACGATAGAAGTTCAGTTTTGCTTCAATGGCAGAACCCAAAGACCATCCTCTGTTTTGTATAGATTTCTGTGATATCCAACCTTGTGTTGTTGGTTGGCTGTGGTTATTAGTGTTGGTGACTTTTGGCTGCATATTGGTTTCATGCAATTCTTGCTTCTGGTTGGTCTTGTTTTTCCTGTTTAGTATTAAAAGCCTGAACAACTGACTTTCTGTGAGAATGTTTAGACTTCCCAAATGAGAGGGGCTTACCAATCCCCTGTCCCAGAGAGTCCGAGGAGGGGATTCTGAGCTCTAGAAAGCTGCCAGTGTGGGTTTGTGTAAGCACAGAAGGGGGCCAACACAGACAAACAACTGGTGTCCTAGCCATGGACTAAAACTAAATGCCAAGAAATGTGTAATAGTATCCTTCTGGAAGTCCTCCACCCTTGGTAACTACAATATTGACAACACACCCCTTAGAGCTGACCCAGTAGTCAGAGACTTGGGGATACCCATAGATAGTAATCTAGCCCTTTGACCATCATGTGTCTACAGTGGTGAAAAATCATTTTATGTTGTCCAACCTACAAACAAAGGTAAGACGTCTGTCCAAGGAAAGCATTGTTTCACTGTATTTGGCATTCATCAGACCTATCATTGAGTACAGTGGCCCCTTTGGCATGTACCTAACCAAGCATATGCAACCATTGGAACATTCACAGAGATTCCTCACTAAAAGAATACAGGGCTCAAGTGAAATGTCCTACGCAAACTGCCTCAAGGCTCTATCTCTGTATTCGGTCTCCCACAGTCTTTTGAGGAGATCTGTGCCTGATATGCAGGGCATTGACAAACCTCACTCTGATGGACTTCCTGCATATTCACAAAACACCACCAGAATTACCTGTTCTAAAGACTTGAACCTTGCCTATGGTATAAATAGGACCTGCTGAAGAGACGGGTATGTATTCCACAGATTACCCCATCTTGAACAGGCTCCCCATCCATGTGAAGCAGAGTTCCTCCCTAACCCAATTCAAGTGCAACTTGGACATTTGGATGGGGAACAGGAAATTCATCCTTGGTTTGGTACCCATGTGTCTAACGCAGGCAGCCTGTAAATGGCTAATCTCCCATGCCCTAATTTGTAAATGTTTTATCTCCCAAGCCCCTGCTTACATTTATCAAGGCTATCAGAACTTGTCAGAGATTTGGGATGCATGGCTACGATTAAAAAGGCCCTTGTGGTAGTTAGCCTAGTAAACACCTGTGACCCTATATGGCACTGAGGAGATGAAATTTGAACATCTACTGGTACAGCTAAGTAGGATTTGGACAACTGTACTTTTATCTGTCCTGTAATGCAGGTACTCATTAAAGTGATGTGCTTTTTCAGTGATGTGATGGGCCCTCTTGAATGGAGTATGTTGGCATAGTGTGAGCCAGTAATTGCACCCTCCAGTGCTAGAGCTTCACAGAGCAGCCAGACTGAGAGCTGAAGAATTCACTAATTATACACATTTTGTATCGCCCAATAAATGTAACTGACTCTGTGGTAAGAGTAATATTTCTTTGTCTCTAGTTTTGTCCTTTGCATTTAAATGTTTTCTGGTGGCAGGGTTTTCTATCCAAGTCTAGCATCAGTTTTTACTTTCTAAATTCTTGTAGATCCGTCAGTTTGCAGCAGTTTTGATGAGAAGACGAGTTGGCAAACAGTGGAGGAAACTTGCCCCTGAAATGAAGGAAAGGTAAGTTGTTGTTCACTTCATTTTTAGGATTAATTTGTTGATGAAATTTCTATAGTAATTCAGTCAGCCAATTCCTATTTGCATTATTTTTCCTTCTCTGTAAGCAGTACTTAGCTTAAGATTTTTAAAAGCTACTAAAAAGTCAGTACCTTTTAGGCAAATTAGTCTTGCTGGACATCTAGTGTACTGAAGCTTAGGCCTGCACATGGTGTTGTCTGGTGCAATATCTAATGTGGATTCATGGCAGCCACTTATCTCAAGACAATGTGCTGCAAAAATTTTGTAATGATGGAAAAACATGTCCATTAGTAAACATCAGGCCTTTTTTCCAGTTTCACATAGTCTGCTGTTATACCTACAAGTCTTCTGTTAAAGGATAAAAAAAGAAAAAAAACAAGACTAGTGGTCTTAAAACTTTGCTGATGAACTCCGTCACAATTTCCAGAAATCATGAAATCCAGGTAGTGTTCCAAAGCAACATAGTTTTACTTTTATTCTTCTGTTAAAGATCATGCATTAAAAATGAAGGTTATAGAAGTAAGGGCAAATAAGAACAAATTTGAAGGATTAAGTAGAACGCTTCTTCTCTTTTTTTCTTTTGTCTTTGCTGCTGCTGTTGACTGTCAAGCCATTACTGTGGTTGTTGGCTGTTTCTTTTCCTTTATGGGACAAGAACATAAACAGGGTGAGGCTATTATCCACGCAGCAATCAATACAAATATATTTTCTGCTGCCCACTGAACATGCAGCGGGTTCTTGAGGGATGTTGCCTATTTGCATGAGGGATGCAACCCTGAAAAACACACCTCCCTCACAGCAAGGGGTACTGTGTGATATCTGCCCTCCCCTTTGGGGTTTCGGATGCATGTAAACTCCGGTTGTGTGCCCCCCTGAGAGATGATTTGGTAGTGCCTTATCATTTAGGCGTTAAGCCAAGGACACTGGTATAAAAAACACTAAGCTTTCCAAACTGTTTTATTAAAACAAAAAAATAGCAGTAATAAAGATTTTGAGATGAGCTCTTTCTCAGTGCATTAACTCATTCATTATAAAACAGTAGTTTGGATATTTAGTCATAATCGGACAGCAGCCTCAATTTGAAATCTTACTAATTTCCAAGTTCTGATACAAGTCTGTTAGTTTATAGCTTATTGTGCCCCCCCCCCCCCAAAAAAAAAAAAATGGGCTTAATGCTGACAGTAGTAGTTAGTACTGGCTTAATATCATGCAGATATGTGTAATCCACTTGTATTCATCTTGTTTGGTTTCAGGTGCAATGTCACCAGTTAGGTTAGGAAATATTTTGCTTAAGAGACTAAAATGAAAAGGATAATCATAATTCTCTTAAATTTTCATTCAAGGGATTAATGCTGACATTTTTACGAATGTCTGACAGATGTCCTGAAATCCTTTTCGTAAGCTTCCTGTCACTTTTGTCTAAGTAGAAATGGGTACATTTTGTACATGTTGCTAAGTAAACTGTATTTTTAATATTGTATGTGGCAAAACAGTCAGAACCAGATTTTCTACTTACTGGATGTATAATCATTATCTCTAACATCGTACAAAAATGGCAGCTATCACACTGAACAGTACCAGTTGTAGTAACGTACTTTTTCACATTAATTCATAGATCTCTATTTTATTTATTTTTATTTTGACCAGGTTAGTCCCACTTACCTAGTAGTGTCTTCAGGGGAAACCTGATGTGGCATTTATACTACTAGGGGAAATTTTAGAGATGGCATCAAGAAGCAAGCTCTACTCTTTGTAGCTACCTCAAGGCTCCTACAGCAGCATAGAAGAGGAAAGAAATGCTGTGGAGAGTTTAAGTAAGAATGTGGAGAAGAATTTGAGTGATGTGGAGCTTCAGAATGTAAACTAAGATTCTTGTGTGGTGGAT
>NC_056750.1:644549367-644596196 GCF_019279795.1 Protopterus annectens
CCACGAATCTCTATAAAAACTTGTTTAAATGGTGTATTTAATTAAAAAGTACAAAGTGTGTTTCTAGTGGCAGGATGATGTAAGAAAGAGAAAATGAATTATGGGAGAAATGTATAGAAATGTATCAGAGAATTTAGAGAATAGTACAAGATAATATGATATGGAGAAATATAAAATTAAGGAAAAATTGTTTAGGCAGACATATTTACAAGGGAGGAGGTGTGTGCATATTTGGGTAAAATAGTAAAGGAGGGTATTGATATCGTGATGGAAATGAAAAATGTAAATGGAGAGGTAAGCAAGAGCAAATAGAGTATTGTAGTACAGCATGTGGAAAATGTGTGCAAGAGTAAAAAGAAGTAATGGAAGAATTTGAAAAAAGAAATACTGGTAGTGAATTGGATTAAGTACTTGGGGGTAGTAAGTGCAGATAAGTACTTGGGGGTAGTAAATGCAGATAAAGCATCAGACCCAGATGGTGTAGGGTATAGAATGAATAAGAAAGTAATGGATTGGCAAAGAAAGTATTTTGTAAATGTACTGAATAAATGAAGGAAGGGTTTGTTAATAAAGCCTCATGTAGTGGGATATTAAAATTTTATATGTAAGAAATATGAGAAGAATACAAAAATTTAATACCAATCACATTAATAACACATATATTTTTATGAGAATAATACAGATGAGAAGGGATGTAAGGGTGAATAATATTGAAACCATATGGTATAAAATGGAAGGGATGTCAACAATTATTAGTTGAGAGAAATTGTGGATGACTAAATTAAAAGGGAGGTTGTGAAACTTGTTAGGTGGTATTAGTGAAACATTTGATGAAGTAGGACATGATGCTTTGTGGGATGTTATGGAGAAATATGGAATAGGTAATGCAAATAGGAACGTGTGTATGTCAGCTTATTAAAATGATAATGTTAATGAATGGATGGCTGAATAAAGGAATATTCATGAAGTGTAGCATAAGACAAGTGTTTGCATTGGTAAATTCATGGAAAAGTGAGTGACATAGCATATAAAAATGAAAGATACTGGATGGATGATGCAGGAGGTGGTGATGATTCCGGTAGTTTTGACATATGCAAACAATATAGTGGTAGTTGCTAAGAGCAAAATAGGGAGAAGGGAAGTGTTGGTTTGTGTGAGTGGATATTGGAGAGAAATGGAAATTACCTTGAGTAAAGGTAAAAGTAAGGGTTTGGGTGATGTGATAACTGAGGGTGTGTATTTAATGGAGGAAGTCTCTTTGCTGGGAATAAAATATGGGAAAATTATGTAGTTGTGATGCAGTGGGAATGTTTGATAAAAGAAATGAAAGAAACTTTTCAGTGGAGGACATACAGATTAATATTCAGGAAAAAGGTTTATCTGGTAAAGTCTGTATTAATATTAATGGGGAAAAATAGCATATATGTCAAACGTTTATGATCCCAGAAAAATATGAAAAGGAAAGATGAAGGGAGGCTGGGGTTAATTAAATCCAGTTGTTCTTCTTTAAACTTGTTTAGAGTATTAAAGTGGGTAAAGGCAGAGAATGAGCAATTTTACTAGTGACCGTGTTTAAATACAAGACGTTCTGGGAAATGAGAATAAGAGAATGGGTATGTAAATGAAATTTAAAATTATAAAGAAAAAATATGAAAGAATGATGTGGTATGATAATGTGATGAAACAACATTATATAAATCCATGGTAAATTTTACCAGAAGAAAGGATTAAAGCCATTGAAGTTAGAAAAAAGTGGTGTACTAAGATGATAGTTTCAGGATTACCTATGGAGACAGCTAATAAACAAGTTACCAGTAAAGGTGAATATGCCAGGTAAGGAAAAAAAAAAACTTGAGTGTATTTATTTTGTGGGTACATACATCCGAGACCAGGGAGGTCATAGCTGTCTTGTACTCCACCCTTATCAGACCACTAATTGAGTACAAGGCTCCCTTCTGTCTGTCTACCTCGTCAGACAACTGCTGCAATTGGGGGAAAAATAGAGGTTTGTGACTGAGACAATGGAGGTCCTTCCAACATCTCGTACATGGAAAGACTAAAAGTCCTGTCTCTGTAGTCCATATCCTGAAGCTGCTGAGAAGTGACTAGGCCTGGTCTACAGAGTGGTCTCTGACCCTGCCCTACTAGAAATGCTGGACATCTGCAAATCAAATGAGACAAGAATAACTTGCCCTATGGGGTTCCAAGACAACTGCCGAGCACAGAGCACACACTTTCTGCCCCTCCTACGACAGCTAATTTCATCCCCTTGTTATAACCCGCATCTGGCGTTAAACTTCACAAAAAAGTGGTAGTACTGATTAACAGGCATACAAAGAGAAGGAAATCATCATTTTTCATCTTATCAACAGGCATACAAAGAGAAGGAAATCAACATTTTTCATCTTCTCAACCCTTTACCTGACTTATCCTGTTTACCTCTTCAGAGTCTGAGTGGATGCAGCCGCATGGTGACAGCCCTCTCTTCAAAAAATTGAGTTCTGGAATAGAGTAAAAGGAAAGGAGATCAAGTCATACAATACTGATCTCAATCGTAAAAGGAAATTCAGCTGAAGATGACTACTCAGCAATACTCAGCAAGATTCTATTGAACACAGCTAAGACCAAACTATCCTCTATAGTTACCCCAGAAAAAGATGTAATAACCAAGAGACCGAAAATCAACAAAACACTACAGGAATCTAACCAAGGAGCCTCCAAAAACAAAGGGGAACCTGCATTTACAGTGGATGAAATTAAATCAGCCCTGCAACCTCTCCAAGATGGTATAAAAAGCTTCTCGGACAAGCTTAACTCCTTTGGCTCTAATCTGGATCAAATAATCACAAGACTAAACCTCAATGAAAATAAAACTGAAGAAAATACAGGATCTACAAGCAAAAGTAAGTTAAAATGACAGAACCATCTATGATTTGCAACATAAAAAAATAGACTTGGAAGCACGTAGTAGAAGGAATAACATTATAATAAGAGGTACCCCAGAAAAGTTTGACCACATTCAAATACCGGTCATGTTAACCGAAATCTTTGAAACAAGCACCGATAACAAAGCCCTCACTAAACTTTGTAATTGAAAGAGCTCACAGAGCACTGTGCAGATCACAAGATGAAACTAGTTGTAGACAAATATATGCCAGGTTACTAAATGCTGCACATACAACTACAGTTCTTATGTCTGCAAAAAAGGATAGCACTGTTACATGGAGAGGGCACAAAATTATTTTCCCAGGACCTTCCACAGCTCATAAAGGTTCAAAGGCCAAGTGCTAGCTCCTTTCTCTGCTTGTTTAATTAAAAAGAAAACCCGTTTTCAAATGAAGTATCCAGCTACTCTTTCCTTCCACCACAATGACCAGAAATGTCTAATACAAACCGTGGATGAAGCAAAAAAAAGCATTCATGAGAGCATTCAATGAATTGCCTGAGCAGTAAACCAGTTGTATGACAATTAAACCAACTTAATAACCATTCTGCTATTGTATCTCTCAAAGGCTTAATGTGTGCCAAGATTAAAAAAAAAAAAAAAAAAGATCCGATTTATATGGAACCAAAAAGCTTGCTACAATTGATTTTCTAGCCAGGATTAATGTATATGGTTCAAAATGTACAACAAACTGCAGTTAAACTGTCAATGTTTCACTAAATGGCACTAAAAATCTAAATCACATTGCATTTCCTTAACAATTTTAAATACTTCCATAACTTGAAGACATAACCAAACATCTTTTTTTTTTGTCTGGAATCACTTCTAACTGTAAATCGACTTACATGAAGCACATCTGGGATCTTCCTGTGCTTTTCCAGCTGTTGTGGAGGTTGTTTCATGCATTTGACATGAAAGTAGTGCTCGGGCCTATTTGCCTTTGGTCGTGGGAATTCTCTGTGGCTTTCCTGGGCCTTGTCTTGCACTCCCAGCCTTTTCCCAGGCTTCCAGAGCTTTTTCAATGTTCCATTACCCAGAATTCAATGGGAACACCAGCTGAAGACACCACGGGGTCTGAAGGTCGCCGAAAATGAAGCAATGTATCACAGGGATTGCTGCAATCACTGATTCAGTCGGAAATAGACTGATCTGAAGTAGTTTACTTCATTTGGTCTTCATTTTGTGGGAATACGGATCTGTATCGGAACCAAGCGGGCAAATATTACTAGCATTAGTTCCAAGCTCCAGACTCCTCCCCTTACTCATAATGCACTTCCACTGCCTTTCATCCCCAGATCTCATTTGCCCCCTCCCATCACTTTGGCATCGAGTGTTAGTCTGTTTAGGTAAATAGTTAGTGTAGTTTGTTCTGTTGTGCCCGCCCCCCCCCCCCTCGGTGTATAGACCAGCATGGTGTGTGTGTGTGTGTGTGTGTGTGAGTTTTTTGCCTGTCTCTTTTTTTAAGGCTTTTTCTTTCTCTCAGGATGGCTGAAAAGCTTGTCTTTAAATGCTGCACAGATTGACCCCCCTTCCTCATCTTCGGCTTCAGTCACAGTGACTGCTGTGACTGCCTCTCCCTCTTCTCTTCCTCTGGCCTCTCCTCCCTCCCAGGCTGGGACTCAAACTCCTGCATCTAAGCCCGTGGAGAGCGAATCGAAGACTAAGGAAAAGAGGAAGAGGTCCCCGGACATCGCTTCTCCGAGCAAGTCAGCATGGATCCATGACCCTCCTCGGCTGCAGTCTCCGAGGTTCTCCCTGGAGCCAGAGGAGGCACGTCCAGTCTCTCAGGCCTCTGTTCCCTAACCCGCCAGGTCAGTCTGTGGCCTTGTTACGGTTAACCCGTTCCTTATCGGATATGGATCTGAATAAGATGATGCGCTTTATCTGTAGACAGATCCAGGTGGAGGTCTTGCAGCCCCCCTCCCTCTGGAGGGGCAAGCTCACTTCCTTTCTTTCAACCCATTTCTCCTTCCCCGATCTGACAGTCTGCTTCGGAGTACTCTGATCCGAGGTTGGCCTTGGTCAGGGGGTCGACGCAGATGGTACTTGTTTCTTGAATGCCGACAACTGCCTGGAGCATCTTGGATCTGACCAGTTCGATCCGAGCTGCTCTCTGCCAGAGCTTGGGTGTCTATCAGAAGGAGTGGAACCTTTTCTATCGGCCCCGATGTCGGGCCAGATCCCCTCCCTCGGAGCTCCGTTCATTTAGTCTGGCTCCAACTCCCACGTCGGACCCGCGGAGACCGGCCTCTCTCTTAGTTTCCCAGGAGGGCCACTCTCCTTTGGTGTTTGATGTGGTAGAAAGGGTCCTCGCTGTCGGATCGAGACCCCTGACCGCCCCTTGGACTTTTCCCAGACCCCCTTGGCTCAGTCTGTGGTCCCCATTGTCTTACCAGAGGGACAGCCCATGCTCGAAGAGCCCCAGACTGTTCCCCTAAGGAACAGATGGCTTGTGAGCGCTCTCCTGAGATCCCCACTGGAGATGTGCCTCACAAGCATATGTGCAAGAGGAGGCACTTGGACTCCCCCGAGTCCCTCACCTAAGAGACGGATTTAGATGATGGAGAGGGTTCCCCAAGATCACCTCCCGAGGATGTCTCCTTTGGAGACATCATGGAGATCCTGTGCCAGCGGGGAGGATGGTCTGCCCCAAGCCCTCTTCTGATGAGTTTGTGTTCCTGGAGGCTTTCTGCATGGGCCAGTCTACTTCCTGGGTGTCCCCTGCCATGGATCCTTTAGTGGATTTGATCACCTCGCAGGCGTGGAAGGAACCAGACACCGTGGAGCCCATCCCTGAGTGACCTGATAAAATTTTAAGCTCCCCCCTCCCCCCATTGACAGGCCATCCCAGAATTAAGAGCTCCCCTTTGGACAACCTATAATCTTGATGAGTGGATGGGAGATAGTAGGTTTACCCCGGCTATCACTTCTGTGTCACTGTTAGACAGAGGCACAGTATACTAACCTCAAAAAAAGGCATAGCAAAATTAATTTAAAATGGGTGGCGAAAGCCAAACACACTCTGGCTAGGCTTATAAATGCCCTAGGGCAGATAGCCTAGTATGAACCTATAATCATGGCGGTAGTAGCAGCCACTAAGAAGGAACTTGCTCAGGAGTGTTCCTCAGTCCACCTTCCTGAATGGCAGTCATGGATGATGGATCGCCTAGGAAAGCGGGTGTATGCTTCAGCTACCTTTTCGACCAGGGTGCTGAATTACTTGGCTCATGTTACTAGACTCCAGCGTCACCTAGTGAAGTAACTAGAGGAGTCTCCACCCAAGTCCATGTCGCAGGTGGACAAGGCTTCGTTCTCCGTGAAAATGGCCACTCTAAAAGCGGTATCAAATATGTCCATCCGACTCCTCTCTCATGCTATGGAAGGAGCGGCTAGGGCAGCTGGGTCTGGCATGTCCATGAGGCGTAACACCTGGCTCAGGTTGTGTCAATTTTCCGAACCCTGTAAGACGTCTTTTGCCAATACCCCTTATGACGGCTCTACACTGTTTCAGTAAGACGGTCAAGGAGACACTAGTCCAGAGAGTGAGAAGGACGGGAAGACACTGTCTGCCATCGGTATCTGCTTCTCTAACCCTGAAAGGTCTTTCCTGGAACCAGAGAGGGCAAAAGATGATGTGGTTCCATAAGTCTCCGTATTCCCGAGACACTCGGGGCTCTTCTTCCCCTAGAGGCAGAGACGGACAGAATGGACGCCGGCCCAGAGGCAGAGGGGGTCCATGGAACTTCAGGTCTTGAGAACCATTCTCTGACTGACCTGGGCAGCAGCCCTGAGGGGTTGCCTCTCTGCTCTACTCTGGAGGCAGTCGGAGTACAATTGTCCTTGCACCCAGTGGCATGGGAGTCCACTGGGTGCCTCAAATCATATCCAGAGGATATTCTATCCTCTTCGTGGGTTACCCCCATATCTCCCAGATACCTCCCAGACGTTCCACCCACGCAAAGGGAGGCAGCAGCACAGGAAATTTCCAAGCTGCTATTAAAATGAGCCATTGAAACAGTCCCCCCAGATCAGACTGGATCGGGCTTCTACTCCAGGTTTTTTTTTTTTGGTGCCAAAGAAAACTGGGGACTTGAGGCCCATTCTGCACCTCTCTACCCTGAACCTGTCTTTTTGCCAAAGAGAAGTTCCGGATGGTCAAGCTACAGTCCATCATGCCATATCTGCAAGAGAGGGACACAATGCGCTCGTTAGATCTCCAGGATTCATTACTATCGCATAAAAATGCACAGAAGCTCCAGGAGGTTCCTTCGCTTCTGGCTAGGAGCCAGTCTTTGTCAATTTTGAGCCCTGCCCTTCTGTCTCACCACAGCCCCCAGGGTGTATACTAAAGTGATGGCAGTTGTAGAGGCTCACCCTGAGGCTCCAGGGGATTCAGGTCTATCCATACCTAGATGAGTGGCTCCTTGCTGCTCCCACCAGGCGTCTACTTTCCCAAACCAGGGATTACTTTCTGACACTTGCCCTGAATTTGGGTGCCACAATCAACACATCCAAATCTCTCCTAGATCCTGCACAGGTGATGGACTATATTGGGGCCAGGTTAGATACTCAGTGCAAAATATTCCTGACCTCGGAAAGAAGTCAAAACCTCAGGATGCCTGTCTCCCTGATCTACTGTTCCCATCTCCCAACGGTGGAATCAGTGTTGAGAGCCCTAGGCTCTATGGCGGTGACCGTAACTCTTCTCCCGTGTGCTCGGCTACACATGCGGATTCTTCACTGGACTCAAGTGGTTCAATGGTCCCTGTTGGAACTGCCATTGACTTATCCTATCCACCTAAGTAGTGTGTGTCTATTATCTTTCATATGGCGGATGAGCTCTCTGGACATTTTGGAGGAACAACCCTTTGTTCCAGCCCTGGCCCAAGCCACAGTGACCATGGATGCCTCCCAACTTGGGCGGGGGGGGGGGCATTGTTCGGGCAGGACAGTCCAAGGTCTGTGGTCCCCCATAGAGACCAGCTTGCATATTGTCCTAGAGATGAGGGCGGGCCTTCTATCGTTGCAGGCCCTTCATGCCTTTCTTCCTCTGGGAACAATTGCCATTCAGTCAGACATGTCTGTAGTCTGGTATATCAACAAACTGGGAGGGACCAGATCTTGCCCTCTTTGTCACGAGGCCACGAGTGTGTGGGAATGGGCGATCTCCACTGGTCACTTTCTCATCACAAAGCACATTCTCTGACAGTCCAACATCTTAGTGGACAGGCTGTCTGACCATTCTGATGCCTTACGAGTGGTCTCTGAAGATCTGTTCCACTACAGACTGAGTGAGGTCAGCCTTGCTGTGTTCTCTTCACATCTCCTTCCAATGCAAAGTGCAGCAAATTTTTCGCTCTGAACCCTCTGCCGGGGAGAGTCCCCCAGAGACGCTCTAGTTAATGCTCAGCATGCCAGTCTGCTCTATGCTTACCAGCCAGTACCTCTCTTTCTGAGGTTTTTGCAGAAAGCTTGTTGACTGGGGAGCAAGGTGATACTTATTGCTCCATTCTGGCCTCGCCAGGTATGGTTTCCCTTCCTTTTGTCTCACCTCTGCTGGCTCCACCTTGGATCCTATATCTCGTTCAGGATTTGATTTCACACTCCTCGGGGGTGCCTCATCGGAGTCTAGACCGCTTGAAGCTCACGGCTTGGCTGCTCCAGTTCCCATGATTGCTAGGACTCCCACACTATCTTTCTCAGTTAGATCTGTTTTGGTAGCTGCTCATAAGTCTTCAACCAGGAAAGTTTATTGCAGCAGGTGGAAACGTTTTTCTTTCTGGGCCTCTCTGAGTAGTTTAGACCCTTTCACGGCTCCTATTTCTACGGTTCTTGATTTTCTAGCTGATTTTTTCCAGCATGGTGCTAGTTCTGTCAAAGTTCAGTTGGCTGCCATTTCACATTTTCATGTGGGTGAGAATTGTGCTTTCTTAATATCTTCCAGACTGTGTAAAACCTTTATCAAAGGCACTTTTTTTGCTATGCCCCCCCTGTCAGAGATCCTATTCCTCTGTTGGATCTTACTATGGTTCTCCAAGCTCTGGTCGCTCTGACTTAAGGGCCTGCGGCAACTGCAGATCTAAAGTTTTTGTCGTGGCCTTTCTGGTAGCTATCACCTCTGTTAGAAGGGTTTCAGAATTACAGGCCTTGTCCATCAAACTTCGTACATGATTTTTCATAAAGACAGAGTTTCCCTTCAGACCAATCCATCTTTTCTTCCCAAGGTGGCTTCACCAGTCAATATCGATCAGACTATAAATTTGCCTGTATTTTTTTCCCAATTTTTTGAACAAAATGGAATACAGACTACACATGTTGGATGTTCATGGACAGATGGTGTTTCCTTGTTGCAGTCATTACATTTGGGTAATCCTGCTTGGCAGGTTGCCCTCGGTCGGCCTGAATTCCAAAGTCTTGGGTCCTGCGTCGGCTGCCGTCGCCCCTTCTCTGACGTCAGGTCGTCAGGGGTATAAAAGAAGCAGCCGACGCCATTTTCTTCAGTCTTTCTTGCCGCGCGGTGCCCGAAGCAGAAGCAGTTCGCAAGTGCCGGTCAGCCGACTCCTGAGATTTTTGAGTTCGAATTTCAGATCAGAAGTCTTCTAAAGCCAAGTACCCCACTGGAGAAACTTTTTTTCTTGGTCCAGAACCGATGTCAGAAAAAGTTAATTGTATTTCTTGTGGGAAGCAAATACCCCATAAGGACTTTTCATTCTTACTGTATTCCTTGCCTAGGCCCTGATCATAACTTTCTGGGTTGTCAGTTTTGTGCTAGATTTAACCAACGCACTATTAAGCATCGGTATGATTTTGCTTTAAACTACTTTGGACGCAGGTCTAATTATCCAGAAATGTTGGAAAGACATCCTACTTCCGGAGTTTACAAAAAACACAAAGAAAAAGACAGCCAAGGCCCAAAACTGACAAAGCTTCTCCTAAGCCGTTCGCCGGTTCTCAGTGAGGTGATTTTGCAGCCCCTGATGACCGTTACTTTAGAGTCGCAGGCCGCTACCGACTCCCACTTGGAGTCAGCCATGCTGCTGGAAACTCAAGGTATTGGAGCTTCGGACGCTAACCCTTCAGATGGATCTGGAGCCGCTGAGCAGGCACCAGCTTCTGAGGGTGTATTCAGACCCAAACATCTGTACATTAAACAGACTTCAAAAGCAAAGACTAAGGCACCTTCAAAGGCAAAGAAGCAAACTCTAGAGCCACGTGGACAGGTCTCCATGCCCAAAAAACAGCTGCTCAAAATGGCCGAAGACTTGATTACCTTGATCAGGGGTTCCCATCCCCCTCCTGATAAGAGGCCTAGGCAAGAGACCGACTATGAATCTTCAGATCAGGTTTCCATTTCTTCTAATTCCTCTTCTGATCAGGAATATTCTTTTCCCCCCTATGAGGATTCTGATGCTGAAGAATCCATACATTCAGCTTCTCCTCCTGAGGACTATTCTTTTGGGGAAACCTTTCATACCATGAGGGAGCATTTCCACTGGAAGAGCCAAGATATTTCAGAATCTAAAAAGAGGCTCAGGGATTTCTGTTACTACCTCAGCACAAGCCACTAACCATCCCTCCTGTGTTAGATTGTAGATGACGTGTTTTCGGAGTCTAGCCTTACCCCTGACTCCTTACCTCTAGCTCCTGTTAAGCCTGACAGATATTACAGGGTTCCTGACTCGCATACATTCCTTTTTTAAAAATCCCTGCTGCAGACCCAGAAACTATTTCTCAGGGTCCCAAGGGAGTTGAGGCTTCCGCTGCAAAAAACCCTATCCCTTCTGACAGGGATTCTAGGGCACTGGATAGATGGGGAAAAAAGGTTTACACATCTGCTACCTTGGCTTTAAGGGCCTTAAACTGTCAGTTTCATATGCTCAATATCAGCAGCATGTCATGTTATTGCTTAAACAAAAAATGTTAAACTCTGAAAGTGCAGAAAACGAGGAAATGCAGGATGTTCATCGTGCATACAGCTGCAGTCATAACAGATGGGTTATCCTGTCGTCAGGCGGGTCCTTGGTCATCCGAATTCCAAAGTCTAGGTCCGGCATCGGTTGTCGTCGCTTCTTCCCTGACGTCAGTGCGGCAGGGGTATAAAAGAACCAGCCAACGCCATTTTCTTCAGTCTTTCTTGCCGCGCAGTGCCCGAAGCAGAAGCAGTTCGCAAGTGCCGGTCGGCCAGCTCCTGAGATTTACGAAAATATTTCGGCCAAAGTCTTCTTGAAAGCTAAGTACCCCCTTTGGGGAAACTTTTCTTGCCTCAGACCGATGTCAGACAAAGTTAATAATTGCATTTCATGTGGGAAGCAAATACCGCACAAGGATTTCCATTCCTTCTGTATTCCTTGCTTAGGCCCAGACCACGACGTCTCGGCTTACCGTTTTTGTGCTAGATTCAACAAACACACTATTAAGCGTCGGGCGGAGTTCGCCCAACACTATTTTGGTAAAAAATTTAATTACATAGTCGTCAGATACTCCGACTCCAGTTTTGAGTAAAAGACGTAAAGATAAGGACCGACATACGAGGTCCGCGACTTCTACCGACACCACGCTAAAGCTGGCTACCAGTGCTCCGGTTCTCAGTGAGGCGCCTACGCAGCCCCTGAGTACTGATGACGCTTCTTTAGCGGTGTCTTCTGTGCCTGAGGTCGCAGGCTTCTCAGCCCCCACTCTGACTACAGATACCGACGCCACTCTTGGCGGGGAAACTCAGTTTAGACAGGCCTGCCATTTCTCAAGGTGTCTTCAGGCCTTCCTCTTTTTCCATTAAGACTTTCACAAAATCTAAAGCAGCTATGAAAACTAAAAGACAAGCTCCACAGAGCCCCTCTCAAGGCCCCATGCCTAAAAAACAGATGCTCAAAATGGCTGAGGATTTGATTACTCTCATCAGGGGTTTTCAACCCCCTCAGACAAAAGGCCCAGATTGGAGGAAGACCACCCTTCCTCAGACCAAGCCTCTATTACCTCAGAACATTCTGAGGACCAGGAATATTCATATTCCCCTTTTGAAGACTCGGATGCTGAGGAGTCCATCCCCCCCCCCCCCCGAGGACTATTCTTTTGGGGAAACATTACATACCTTGAGGGAACACTTTCACTGGGAAGGCCACGATTACTCAGATTCCATGAAAAGGCTCAGGGATTTTCTCTTGCTTCCCCAGCACAGGCCTCTGACTATCCCTCCTGTCTTGGATATATTAGATGATGTGTACACACAAGCCAGCCTAAACCCAGATTCTTTACCTCCAGCTCCTGTTAAACCTGACCGGTATTACCAGGCTCCTGATTCACACCAATTCCTATACAAAAGCCATGCTGCTGACCCAGACACTATTTCACAGGGTCCCAAGGGAATTAAGGCCTCTACTGCCAAAAACCCATTACCTTCAGAGAGAGATTCCAGAGCTTTAGAAGGGGGGGGGGAGGTATACACCTCAGCCACTTTAACCATGAGGGCATTAAACTGTCAGTTCCATATGTTAAAGTATCAACAGTTTTTGTTATCTCAGTTGAAAAGCAAAATGACACAACCTGAGCAACCAGATTTAAAGGAGTTGCAGGATTTGTTACATAGTGCAGAGCAAGCGGGTAAACATACCTTGCAATGTGGTTTTGATGCTTTAGAGGCCTCATGTAGAGCTGCTGTTACAGGGTCTGTCATACGTAGACATGCTTGGCTCAAAGAGCAAACCTTACCAGATCATGTCAAAGCTAAATTACTAGATGCACCTCTTCAAAAAGATGTATTGTTTGGTGTTAAAGCTGAGGAGGTACTAAAGAAAATGGAGGAAAAGGCAAGATCAATGCAAACAGTGAAATATTTCCTACAGGTACAGCCTCCACGTTTCAGCAGAAACTGGCCTTCAAAAAATTGGTCCTTTCCAGCCACGGACAGACCTCAAAGAGGTAGATACAGGTGCCCGAGGGGTACAGGGCAATCTCAAGGATCATTTAGAGGCAGACAATGGCAAGCACCTACACCAAGAGGTGGAGAAGTTAGATCACAGTCATTCAGAAAGCAGACACAATGACTTTCCCCTTTGCATGCCAAGCAAAGCTTTAATGGCAGCACCTTTAGGTGGAAAACTGGCATTATTTTCAAAAAATTGGCATATTGTCACAAAAGATAAATGGATCCTGGACATTATAGACAGAGGCTACAGATTCCATTTTCACACCCTTCCAAAAATGAGGGGCATGCCAGACCTGCCACAAAATCAAAGGGCAGAGGTACAAAAACAAATTTCAGTTCTCATGGACATGAAAGCTATTCAAGAGGTACTTGCAAAAGAACAGGGTCAAGGTTTTTATTCCAGACTATACCTGGTACCAAGGAAGGACAAAGATTGGAGACCTATTTTGGACCTATCCATCCTAAACACATATTTACTCGTACCAAAATTCAAGATGCTCACATTACAGCAGCTTCTTCCCATGCTGGGCAAGGAGTCTTGGCTGGTAACATTGGACCTCAAGGAGGCGTACCTGCATGTCCCTATCAGATAAGATTGCAGAAGATACCTCAGATTTCTTGCAGGTTCAACCCATTATCAATTCTCTGCATTGCCCCTTGGCTTATCTACTGCGCCCAGAGTGTTTACGAAATGCCGACTTCAAGGGATACAAATATACCAATATCTGGACGACTGCCTTATCCAAGTGGACAGCAAGCACATACTTCTAAAATGCCTGGCATTTGTAATAAAATTGTTGAACTTTCTGGGATACACAGTCAACAAAAAGAAATCAAAACTAATACCCTCTCAAGCAATAATTTTCGTGGGTGCCAGCTTGAATACAAACACCCAGATGGCCTACCTCACGCCAGAGAAGCAAGGGAAACTATCTCAATACTTCAGAAAAATGGCAACCTTCACCAGGCTGACTGCAAGAAAAGTCCTGCAGGCTCTGGGATTCATGGCATCTTGCATCCTGCTGATCCCATGTGCAAAGCTGCATATGAGGAAACTTCAATGGTACCTAAAAAACTTATGGTCTCAACACAGCCACAGCTTGGAAACAATTATACCACTCATTCCATATCTTCAAAAGGAATTTCTGTGGTGGGCTCAAGCATGCCAAAGAAACATAGGTCTCCCCTTCTGCATGCCTCAAGCAAATCAAATCATCACAACAGACGCCTCGGACTATGCCTGGGGTGCGCACATGACAGATCAGTGCATTCAGGGCAAATGGTCCCAAAAAGAGAAGCACCTACACATCAATCAAAAAGAAATGCTAGCAGTACAAAATGCTATTATGGCCTTCAAAGACCTACTGCATCCAGGCCAGCTATTGATAAGGACAGACAACACCACAGTGATGTGGTACATAAACAAACATGGAGGAACTCATTCATACCCCCTGTGCAGACTAGCCATGTCTCTTTGGAACACGGCTGTGGAATTGCAAATCCAACTTCAAGCACAATTCCTGCCAGGGAAGGAAAACACGCTGGCAGACAACCTAAGCAGAAATATGACAGATCCGCACGAATGGAAGTTGCATCCTCAAGTTTTCGCAAAGGTAATTCAGGCATGGGGACAGCCAGACATAGATCTCTTTGCTACCCACAGAAATTACCAACTGAAAAAATTTGCTCAAGGACCTATCATCCACAGGCCTGGAAAGTGGATGCACTTTCTTTCAATTGGACAACATTGACAGTCTATGCCTTTCCACCTCTTCCTCTGCTGCCCAAAGTTCTATTAAAAGCCAGAGTAGAGAGGCCAAAGATGGTTCTCATTGCTCCAGACTGGCCAAGACAACACTGGTATCCACTCCTGAAGAGCCTGACGCATTCCCCACCATGGATCCTGCCTCTAGTGCCTCTTCTGTTGACCCAGCACAACTTCAAAACTCTTCACAGTCAGCTGAAAACCCTTAATCTAGCCGCATGGAGGATTCCTTGATTTCCCAACAGACCCTCCTCTCCAAGGAGGGTGGAGGATGTCATCTTGGAGGCCAGGAGACCTTCTACTAGAAAAGCCTACTCCGCCAAATGGAAACGGTTTTGTGCCTGGAATCAGAAAAAGGGCCAGAATCCTTGGGTACTAAATTTACCTCAAATATTACAGTACCTAGCTGAGATGTTAAACCGTGGACTTTCTTCTCCTCCATCAAGATCCATGCTTCAGCCCTTTCTGCACAATACAACACTGATCCTCCTTTATTCTCTCATCCTCTCTGCCCAAAGTTCTATTAAAAGCCAGAGTAGAGAGGCCAAAGATGGTTCTCATTGCTCCAGACTGGCCAAGACAACACTGGTATCCACTCCTGAAGAGCCTGACGCATTCCCCACCATGGATCCTGCCTCTAGTGCCTCTTCTGTTGACCCAGCACAACTTCAAAACTCTTCACAGTCAGCTGAAAACCCTTAATCTAGCCGCATGGAGGATTCCTTGATTTCCCAACAGACCCTCCTCTCCAAGGAGGGTGGAGGATGTCATCTTGGAGGCCAGGAGACCTTCTACTAGAAAAGCCTACTCCGCCAAATGGAAACGGTTTTGTGCCTGGAATCAGAAAAAGGGCCAGAATCCTTGGGTACTAAATTTACCTCAAATATTACAGTACCTAGCTGAGATGTTAAACCGTGGACTTTCTTCTCCTCCATCAAGATCCATGCTTCAGCCCTTTCTGCACAATACAACACTGATCCTCCTTTATTCTCTCATCCTCTCTTAAGACAGTTCCTCAGAGGAGCTAAGAATATAAAACCCCCAAGGAAACCACCAGTACCTGCTTGGGACCTCAACATCGTTTTAGAAAAACTGACCCTGCCTCCATTTGAGCCAGCTGCTTCAACAGAACTGCAATATTTGTCATGGAAAACAGCCTTCCTTCTGGCTATCACCTCAGCACGCAGGGTTTCGGAACTACAGGCCCTCATGGCTGTGCAACCTTTCATCATCTTCCATCAGAACAGAGTTTCCTTACGAACCAACCCTTCCTTTATGCCAAAGGTAGTATTCAGTGTAGCCTTGAATCAGGCTATCCATTTTACCTACCTTTTATCCTAACCCACAAAACAAAGGGGAAAGACTACTACATTCCTTGGACATTCACAGACAACTTCGTTATTATTTGGACAGGACAAAGCCATTCAGAAAATCAGATCAACTCTTTGTGTCCTATGCTACAGGTGCTTAAGGAAAGGCTATCTCCAAACAGACCATCTCAAAATGGATAGCCCACTGCATATGCTTTTGTTACTAATTTCATGGAAAAACTGTACCTACAAGCATCAGATCTCACTCCACAAGGGCCACAGCTACCTCTGCAGCTTTCCTCAGGGGGGTTCCTACCAAGGACATTTTGGAAGCAGCCACTTGGAGTTCTGTGCACACTTTCTCCAAGCACTATCACCTTCCACTTTACTCTAAATCTTGAGCGGGCTTTGCCACAGCAGTCCTGCAGGGCATCCTAGCCCCTCCTAGTTCCACTTAGTGCCTGCCACCCTTACTTAACTTTGGGATTCTACCCATCTGTTATGACTGCAGCTGTATGCATGATGAACATAGTACAGTTTTGTACCTACCATAAATGTAGATGTTCGAGTGCTAATACAGCTGCAGTCCAGGTTTCCCTCCCCCCATCCCCTCTTGTGACAGGCCTTATGACAAACACCTCCTCATACAACCTGATTGGGGTATTCTTTTATGGTGTATTTGCTTGCAAACTACTGTCTTTTGATTATATTACATTGCATTATTACACAAGTTTATGTTTTGCCTTCCTTCTGGGGGCACCTGACATCTGGGGCAAGAAAAACTGAAGAAAATGGCGTCTGTTGGTTCTTTTATACCCCTGCTGCACTGACGTCAGGGAAGAAGCGACGACAACCGACGCCGGACATAGACTTTGGAATTCGGCCATCCGAGGACCCGCCTGACTGCAGGATAACCCATCTGTTATGACTGCAACTGTATTAGCACTCTAACATCTACATTTATGGTAGGTACAAAACTGTACTATATAGTGCATGCAGCTGAACAAGTTGGAAAGCATACTTTGCAATGTGGTTTTGATTCTTTAGAGGCCTCCTGCAGGCCACAGTTGCAGGTTCTGTAATTAGAAGACATGCTTGGTTAAAGGAACAAAATCTGCCTGATCATGTTAAAGTTAAATTATTAGATGCACCTTTACAGCATGATACTTTGTTTGGTGTTAAGGTGGAAGAGGTGTTAAAGAAAATTGAGGACAAGGCTAAATCTATGCAAACTGTCAAAGATTTCTTAACAAGTACAGTCACCTAGGTTTAGTAGACACTGGCCAACAAAGAATTGGTCCTTTCCTGTGTCAGACAGACCTCAAAGGGGCAGACCCAGACACCCTACAGGCAGATCCCAGGCGCAAGGTTCACACAGGTCAAATCAATGGGGTACGTCTACCTCCAAAAGTGGAGAAGACAAATCACAACCTTACAGGAAACAGTCCCAATGACTTCTCCCTGCCTGCACCAAGCACTTATTTCCTGGCAGCACCCTTAGGGGGAAAATTAGCACTTTTTTCTCAAAATTGGCACATTGTAACCCAGGACAAGTGGGTTCTAAATATTGTGTCACAAGGTTACAGGTTCCATTTCCATACCCTGCCAAAGGCAAACAGCTGGCCAGATCTGCCAAAAAATCAATGGGCAGAGGCACAAATACAAGTCTTATCCCTCATGGACAATGAGGGCCATTCAACAAGTGCCAGAGCGGGGAGAAGGATTTTACTCAAGACTGTTCTTGGTACCCAGAAAGTACAAGGCCTGGAGTCCAATACTGGACCCATCGATTCTGAATACATTCCTGGATATACCAAAATTCAAAATGCTGACTGTGCAGAAGCTTCCGCCCATGCTGGGCAAGAACACTTGGCTTGTAACTTTAGACCTAAAAAGAGGCATACCTGCATGTCCCAATCAGACAAATATGCCGAAGATACTTCAGATTCAAGGCTGGCTCAATGCATTACCAATTCTCTGCACTGCCCTTTGGCTTATCTACTGCGCCCAAGGTCTTTACAAAGTGCCTGGCACCAGTAATTGCATTCTGCAGACAAAGAGGAATATAAATATATCCTTACTTGGACTACTGTCTAATTCAAGCAGAGAACAAGGACATCCTTCTACAGCATCTAGCGTTTGTGAAAAAACTTCTTACGTGCCTAGGGTACACACAGTCAACAACAAAAAAATCGAAACTAGTACCCTCTCGAGATAATATTCCTGGGTGCAAGCTTAAATACAACTGCCCAGATGGCTTATCTCACACAAGGCAAACAAAGGCAACTGACTACCTATTTCAAAATGTTAGCAACAAAGGCCCAGTTACCTGCAAGAAAAATTCTGCAAGCATTGGGCTTCATGGCATCCTGCATCCTACTAATTCCATATGCAAGACTGCATATGAGGAAACTTCAATGGTGTGTCTTTCGGCTTTTTCCAGTTAGGGGTCACCACAGTGGAACTCCGGTCCGCTAATGATTGGCAGTAGATTTTTACATGCAGAGTTGCCAGCTCTGACGTACAACCTTCGAAGGTACGCCCATTCACACACGTCTCCACGCAGAAGATGCTCTAGCTGAGAATCTAACCGGACAGCTTGTTACTGTGAGGCGACAATGCTACTGCAGCACCACCACCGTAGTTATTATGAGGAAACTTCAATGGTATCTAAAAAGTGTTTGGACTCAACATTGCCACAGCCTGGAAACTATAAATACTCTCATTCCCTGCCTGCAACAGGAGTTTTGATGGTGGGCAAAGGCTCGTCTCCAAAACAAGGGACAGCCATTCACATTACCCCCAGCCAGGCAGACACTAACAACGGATGCATCAGATTATGCCTGGGGGGGGCCTACATGGCAGGAAGATGCATTCAGGGAACATGGACCACAAACCAAATGCATCTGCATATCAATCAAAAAGAGATGCTAGCTGTTCAAAATGCCCTGACAGCCTTCAAGGACCTACTTCATCCAGGGCAACTACTGATAGACAACACCACGGTCATGTGGTATATAAACAAGCAGGGGGACACGCATTCTTTTACCCCCTTTGCAGACTAGCCATGACTTTGTTGGACACAGCATTGACTTACCAAGTACATCTGCAGGCGCAATTCCTGCCAGTAATGAAAAATACTCTGGCAGACTAACTAAGCAGAAACCTCATGGATACCCCATGAGTGGCAGCTGGATCCACAAGTCTTCAGCATGATAAGGAAATGGGGTTACCCGGACATAGATCTATTTGCCTCCCCTCAGAACTACCAACTCGAGATTCTGCACAAGGATTTATCACAGACGAGCATGGAAAGTGGATGCCCTATCCTTCAGCTGGAAAAACCTATCAGTATATGCCTTTCCCCCTCTGTCTCTCCTCCCCAAGGTACTCCTAAAGGTCAGACAGGAGAAGCCAAAGATGATGCTGATTGCACCAGACTGGCCCCGCCAGCACTGGTACCCAATATTAAGGAGCTTGTCTCTATGCCCAGCTTGGACCTTACCTCAAGTACCGCATCTACTGTCCCTGCAAAACAGTCGGATCTTGCACAGCCAGCTCAGGACTTCAAACCTGGCAGCATGGCAGATAATGTAGTCATACAAGACACACCTCTCAGCAAAGCTGTGATGGATGTCATTTTGGAAGCCAGAAGGCCTAGTACTAGAAAATCTTATGCTGGAAAATGGAAGAGATTCTGTGCTTGGAACCAGGCACAAGGAACAGATACAGTTGTGCCAAATATTCCTCAGATTTTACAGTACTTAACTGAAATGCTGGACAAAGTCCTATCTTTCTCATCTACTAAAATTCATGCCGCTGCCATTTCGGCTCATTACAATGCAGAGCCACCAATCTTTTCACATCCCTTATTAAAACAGTACCTCAGAGGAGCCAAAAATTTAAGGCCTCCAAGGAGATCACCAATGCCTGCATGGGACCCCAACTATGTCTTGGAAAAACTCACCCTGCCTCCTTTTGAGCCAGCTGCTACTGCTGATATAAAGTTTTTATCTTGGAAAACAGCTTTGCTCCTAGCAATAACTTCTGCAAGATGAGTTTCAGAGCTACAGGCATTCATAGCTGTTGGAACCTTTTATCATTTTTTATCCGGACAGGTTCTCCCCGAGGGCAAACATTTTATGCCTAAAGTGGTGTCCAGTGTGGCTCTTAACCAAACCATTCATCTGCCAACTTTTTGTCCAAATCCACACAACAAGGGGGAAAGGATTCTGCATTCTTTGGACGTACACAGACAGCTTAGATTCTACTTGGACAGAACCAAAGTTTTCAGAAAGAGCAATTACTAGTGGCATATGCTGCAAGATCACAAGGAAAGGCTATCTCAAAGCAGACTATTTCAAAGTGGATAGGCCATTGCATTAGTTTCTGCTACTTATACCATGGCAAGCCAGTGCCTAAGGGCATTAGGCCACATTCCACCAGAGCTGCAGCCACTTCAGCAGCCTTTCTCAGGGGAGTACCAACCAAGGACATTTTAGAGGCAGCTACTTGGAGTTCAGCGCACACCTTTACAAAGCACGATCATCTGCCACTCTACTGTAAATCCAGGGCAGGCTTTGCCACTGCAGTTCTGCAGGGTCTCATAGCTGCTCCTAATGCTGTTTAGCTCTAGCCTCCCAGCCATCGCTTTGGGAATCTACCCAAATGTAATGACTTCAACTTTGAAACACGAAGAACATGGTGCAGTTGTGTACATGTATTCACTGTTGCAGTCCAGGTTACCCACCCACCATTCCCCCTTTTCTTCTGATGGAACCTATGTGGTGTATTTGCTTGTGGATGAAGGTAGTGTATATTGCTGCATGTAATTTTATATATAGATATAAATTTTGGCTACCTTTTTAGGGGCACCTGACATCTAGGGCAAGAAAAACTAAAGAAATTGGCGTCTGCTGCTTCTTTTATACCCCTGCCGACCTGACGTCAGGGAAGGGGTGACGGCAGCTGACGCAGGACCCAAGACTTTGGAATTCAGGCTGACTGAGGGCAACCTGCCAGCAGGATTACCCAAATGTAATGACTGCAACAGTGAATACACTCAAACATCTACTTTATGATTATATTTACACATGACAAAAAATTTCTGCAAATCTGATCAATTATGTTTCCCCAAAAAGGGTTTACAGAAGGAAACCATCTCCAAGGTCACTATAGCTAGATGGATTTCGTCATGCATCTTGCAGGTCTATAAGGACAGAGGCTTGTCTCCTTCAGGTCAGGTAAAAGCTCATTAAACCAGGTCCATGGCTACGTCTGCGGCTTTTTGGTCTAGAGCATCTTTGGATGACATTTGCTGTGCAGCTACTTGGTCCTCATCTCATGCATTTATTTCTCATTAGAAATTGGATTTGATTTCAAGAAGGAGAGCATCCTTTGGTTCTGCGTTGCTCCAGAATATCCTTCCATGAGGGCCTCCCAGGAGTTTTAGTTGCTGGGGACTCTGTTCCACAGGTTGAAGACCAAATGAAGTAAACTACTTCAGATAAAGAAGTTATGTACTCACCATAATGTTCCATCTGAGTAGTTGTACTTCTTTGTCTTAAACCATCCCTCCCTCCCTCCTTCCCCTGGACCTTGGCGCATGATCAGCCTATGGGCTGTAGTATACGTCACAAGTATATTATCAGGTAGGGTTCTAAGTAGAAGTTCAACAAACTCGATCTGGGGATGGAAGGCAGTGGAGGTGTATTATGGGTAAGTGGAGGAGTCCGGAGCTGATGCTAGTAATATTTGCTGGCTAGGATCCGATACAGATCCGTTTCCCCACAGGTTGAAGACAAATGAAGTACAACTACTCGGATGGAACGTTATGGTGAGTATATAAATTCTTTTTTTGTTTTAAAAGAATTGTTTTCTGAAGATGTCGCGCATCCTGTGACCTCCAGTTGCTGCAGAACAATGGATTTAAAAATACTGTACATACGTTTTCCTCGTATAATGTTTACTAATCACTTGTACATGTAGAACGTGTATGAGTGCACCCACCACTCTCTTTTTAATAATCTGCTGCCAGTGAAGTGCTGCTGGGTAGAGGGGAGCACACACACACACAAAAAAAATTCAGTGTTACAGTGCAACTGCTAGTTTAGGACTCTGCTAGGGTGTACTGCATCAAGTACCTCCTTTCCCCACCTACACCCATATCTCATCATTTACATCCAAGAAAGTACAATAGCAAATATTTTCATGTATGGGTTAATTAATATTAGCTAAACTATGTGAAACTGAAATAAGCACCTGTTATGTATGTATTTAGGGCAGTTAACTAAAGCTTTATATATTATGGGGACCTGAATTACTTGCAATCTTGCTCACATGCATACTTACACCCATGCTTGATCTCATTATCTACTGCACTGGAATGCTTTGGTGGTTGCATTTTCTTTAACATATGATGCATTAGGAATAGTCTAATGCACTAGATTGCTTTAATGGTTTAATATTTAAGCATGCTGTTCTTGCTTTAACATAGGTGATGTAATGCAAATTGATGCAAATGTTTTTTATGCTTCCCTTCTGTAGATTTTTCTTCCCTTGACTTGGCATATTACAATTCCAGACTAGAGATACTCTCCCCACTCCTATCTAATGTTTTATTTTGTAAGAGGGAGGAAAGTCTATATTGTATATATATTACAGAAGGGTAGTCCGGGCGGCCACGGTGGTACAGCGGTTAGCGTTGCTGCCTCACAGCAAGAGGTTCTCCGGTTTGATTCTCTGCTGGGGTGCTTTCTGTGCGGAGTCTGCATGTCCTCCCTGTGGTTGCGTGGGTTTTCTCCAGGTGCTTCGGTTTCCTCCCACATCCCAAAGACATGCTGTAGGTGGATTGGACACTTTAAATTGGCCCTAGGTGTAAGTGTGTGTGTATGTGTGCCTTCTGTGGAAGGTTGGGTGCTGGACTAGCAACTCGACACTAAAACTCCACTGCCAGTCATGAACAGACAGGTGATCCGCTGTGGTGACCCCTAACTGGGAAAAGCCGAAAGAAGAAGATTACGAAAGGGTAGTCTAATACATTAGATATGATAGTATCTTGCAAGTCATGATCATAAGCAAAGGATGCATACAATAAAGTTTAAGTAGACTACCTGCTTTCTGATTCTTGGTTCCGTACTTTTGAAGACTGGCAAGTACAGTAGTTTGTCGCACCTTGGTCAGGTTCTAATGGTAAACAAGGAGCATCTTTGCTTTTATCCCAAGTTATAATTAACTACTTTAAACTTCCAAATAGTTTTAATAATAAAATCCTGACTAGAGCATGCTTTTTATGGTATCTAATGTAAATTTCCAACATATTTTATTCAGAGCCATGATTCCTTTGACACTATTCTAATTTCAGGTTAAATTAAAATTTTCACAGAGCGGCAAGGGGGTGGTTAGTCCAATGCTTGCCGACACTTGGAATATCAGGACTAGTATGTTTTTCTCCCTGCTACTTTACAGTGCTAGTCTATACATGCAAAATTGTCTCGTAACACGTAATATGCATTTGTTTGTATGTTATATAAGATAATTTCAAGGAGTTTTATGGTTAGGTGCTAGGTTTGTGGTAGGGTTCATAGATGCTACTCTGCTCTAACTTTTTTACTTAATAGGACATCAACTAACATTATGATTAATATAATGACAAGTTTATACAAATTACTTTAAAAATTACTTGTACAATATTCTAAACCATAATGATTAAAGTCTAACTCTTGGAATATAAATGGTCTTCAGGAAAATAAAAAAAAGAATTTGATTATGCACCTAATTTACCAGGATAAATCTAACATGTTCTATCTACAAGAGACTCGCCTGATCAATGGGATAATGATAGGAAAAGAAACTGGATCAGACATAATATCAGCTGGAAATCGTCTTTCTTTGAAAGGTACTGCCAAAAAACTTCCATGGGGAAATGTTAATCACTAAATCAGACCCTAATGGTCGGTGTTGTCTATTTTCCTGTTCTTACCCTCAATTAAACTGCCCTGTACTTTTTCTAAACATATGTAGTCCATGTACAAACCCGCATTTATTTGTTTGAAATTCATAATCTGTTATTACAATATACCAACCATTTCTTTATTATAGGTGGCGATTCAAATGCACTTATTGACCCCTTGAACAACAGCTCAAACAAAAACAGGAAACACCCCCACCAACTGACTGCATCTATTCATGACCTGATAAATAATTTCAACTTCATTGACCCATTCCAAATATTTGATCAGAATAGAACGGCAAACAAGTATACCTACTTCTCTGCATCTTATAAAGTGTGGTCTAGAATTGACTTTTTCCTAATTTCGGATGTCTTCTCAAATAAAATTAATAATTTTGCCCTCGAGGCAAGATATATCTCAGATCACTCTAATGTATCTGAGTATCAACACAATACCTTAATGGCCGCAGCAGCAGTCCCACCTGGACGTTAAATATTAATAACCGTAAAGATGATGATGATGTAAATGAAATGAACCAGTATTTGAAACCATTTGAGCTTGAATCCTATATGTGCTCCATCCCCTTTGATGTTCAATGGGCTGCTGCCAAAGCTGTTATCAGTGGGATACTTACACAAAAAACATCCTTTTGTAGTAAAAAAAAAAAAATAAAAAAATGGAGCAATGGTATATCACTGACCTCACTAATGAGTACAACATCGATTTTACATCTTCATAATAAATACTCTCTAGACCTAGAAAATAAACTACACGAGTCTCCAAAAAAAAATACTACTTTCATCAACAAAACCCATCCTTAACCGAATTAAGACTCCTGCATAGATACTCAGAATGGGCACAAACCCCCCCAGAACCATGGCCAAAGTAATAAACAGCAAAGATGGCCCAAACTATATATCCAAATTAAAGTATAAAGGAAAAACCGTATGCAGTAATTATGACATTATTAATTCCTTCAGAGACATCTTTAGTGAAATTTACAACCCCAAAAATCAAACTCCTAAGGATATCTACAAAGTATTCCTCGATAAGCTATCCTTTCCCAAACTAAGTCACACACAACATAACATATTAGCTAGTCCTACAATACTGAATGAAATAGCTATCAAAAAGCTCAAAGCCAACAAGGTGCCAGGACCAGATGGCTTTACAGGTAAATTTTACCAAATTCTTAATGATAAACTTAGTAGAATTCTTCTTAACCTTTACAACTACATCCTCCTTAAGAGGATTACTGATAAATATATTGACAACTCTAAAACAATTCTCATGTTGAAACCTAGTTGTGACAAGCATAACCCCCTTAGCTATAGACCCATTGCTCTCAATATAGATATTAAAATTCTGATATCTATCCTAGCAAGTAGAGTGCAGAATGTTCTGGCTTCAATTATTTCCCCTGAGCAATTAGGTTTCATGAAACAAAGAAACTATGCAACAGTACCCTCAGTTTAGATGCATCATTATTTCTAAAAAAACAATAACCACCCAACATACGCACTTGCGCTTGATGCCACTAAAGCTTTTGACAATGTGGACCTAAACTTCCTATATTTAACCATGCAATACTTCAACTTCCCTGAATGTATGACTAACCCTATAAAAATGCTTTACAAGAACACTACTACCTCCCTGTACATCAATCAAATCTGTGTCCCACCCTATTAAAATCACTAATGGAACTAGACAGGGCTGCCCCATTTCACCATATCTTTTTAATATTTATTTTGAACCTCTCCTACTACTTATTAACCAAATAAACCTGTCACCATATACCAAGAGTCTTTAACAGAGAGAAGATATTCAGCATTTGCAGATGATTTAAGCATTTACTTGAAGCTCCCGAATAGTGATCTTCATAAAATTCGTAACTCAATAAGTCTCTCTTCTACTGCTTCAAATTATAAACTAAATCCCACAAAATCTTCTTTTTTTCCCATTAAATCCTCGTAAACACCTAGAATCCTACTTTCCCCTGTCTGACATACCTGTCAAATATTCAATCAAATATCTAGGAATAAACTTTATGCACACACATCAGGATTTAAAGAATGCAAACTTGAGTAAGTCTGGGAACAAATAAACAATGACCTATCCAAATTGAAAAATATCAATTTATTCTTACTATCAAAAACTGCTATTGTTAAAATGAACATTCTCCCTAGGATATTATTTCATCTAAATGGGTTTATATTATATGCATGAAAACTGAATCACGCAAACACGTATTGTGACATGTAATGGGCGAAAGCCCAAAACACCGAATCCCAAACACGACAAAACCAACAAATACTGTCACTAACTGTTGTATGCAGGGAGGCAAGCCCCCCTGCACCCCCCACACCCCCCTACTTAAATATACCAACTCCGAGATCGCAGTCCATTGAAGCAAAGGCAATGTTCGGGTGATTCAGTTTTCGTGCAAATAATATAGACTCCATCTAAACTCCATAAACTTGAATATACCCCAAAATTTCTTCAATAAAATGGAAACCATCTCAAAATTCCTTTGCTTCCCTAAATCAACCAGAATCTAAACTAATACTTCCAAAAGAAAAAGGTGGATTGAGCCTCCATGCTATTTAATCTCTACTACAATGTAATAAACACAAGCTGTTTAATCCAAATTGCGAACTATGAACCATTGGTTGATACGTTGACCCCAATCTGGGTCAAAATCTGGTGCAAGTATATACAATCACTCAGATTAAACCCTCACTCTATCCCTTATTTAATGCTCGACAGTGAATACAAATCTAAAATTCTACCTGCATTAAAAAAAATAACCTCTTTCAAGCATTGTTGCACTCGATGGTCTCCTTGTTCTCCAACCAATTCACCTAAACCCAAATATAAAAATCAATAATATGATAGACCTATCTAGCCTTCTCATAATTAAGAAACGCCACAGTATGTCAAGTTTACCGTCCTAAGAACTTGCTGCTGTCAAAGGACTCTTTGGGGCCCCAAGTAGACATGACCCCATGTTAAGACAACTTAATTCATTAATAAAACATAAATTCACTAACTCCAAAGTGAGTGAGCAAAATGTAACTCTAACGCAATCAATTATCAAAACCCTTTCCCTTAGGAACAAAATGCTATCTCATGCCTATAAGCTCTTAATAAACATGAAATATCAATCGATTCTATACTCAAAATACTGGGATTACATACAAGATGAAATTTCTACTGAGTCCAAATATGAAGCAATTCGGAACACCCTAAATCTAACCCCTTTTAAGAATTTAATTTATACCCAGCTTGTGTTCAATAATACCTCATACTATACTTCAGCAGCCCTGTTTAAAATGTGGGTACAACAAAAATCTAGCATGTCCTTTCTGTTCCCTCCAGCATGCAGATTTTACTCCACATCTTCTGGAGTTGTAAAAACATATATAAATTATGGTGCTTCTTTAGAGTTAAACTGGAAAAAATGGGTTACGAGAAGACTACCTTCTCCTGGCAAGCCACAATCCTAAATATAATTCCTAAACCTTTAACAGGAGTCCGAAGACTGATCCTAATAACTGTGTGCTCTTCTCAAATACTTTATAGCTAAGAACTGGGTAAACCCCTCATTAATCTCTTGGAAGAATTTTAAAACAATGGCAATTAAGTATACATCTGCACATAAACTTTGCTCTAGCAGTAAAAAGACTATTTCCAGAACTACTGGTGCAGTCTCTTTGACTCTATTCAAACAAAGTAATCATCATCATACCACATTCATTACTATAAACACAATCTGTGAAGACCTTTGTGTGCGAATTTTCCAGTCTTATAACAAATGAATACTGATGATATAGTTAATCACATTGGTGAGATGTTCCATTATACACTTGTTATGGCATCCATGTTGTAAATAGTGTTATTCTAACAATTTACCCCCTTTCCTCTCTCATTCTACTTAAATCAAACATACTTGTTTTCCTCTAACTATCATTCATCCTCAGCTTAAATAAGTAATTATATCTTATGTTATATCACATTAGTTATTATAAGGGGGTCTCTTTATTACTATCTATCCCCTTAGGTTTATGTTTTCATATAGCAACCCTGGGTGTTGGGATAGTAGTTGATCCTTTCTACTTTTATTTTTGTTGTATTTTCCTAGTTATTGCCTTGCTATTGTAGAATATGTATGCCTACTCACATTGTTACACCTTACTCACATTGTTACAATTTCTTTGTATAGCAAAGACTGATATCTGTATAATAATATATTATGTTTTTTATGTTTCTGTTTTTTCTTTTTATAAATCTTGCAAAAAACAGTTAAAATTATATTTGAAAAAAAAGAACTACTTGCCCCAGGGTTCTCAACCTAGCCTATGATATAAACAGAACATGCTGGGGAGACGGATTTATTCCCCAGTGACTCGAACTCCTGTGTAATAAGTTTGCACTGCATGTGAAGCAGTGCACCTCAATGACCCTTTTCAAGCGCAACCTTCACTAGTTGGGTGATTGTAAAGTCACCTCTGGAGTGGCACCTTTGTCCCTCACAGATACACCCAGTTCTTTCTGTTCACAAAATTGCTGTACTAATAATGACCATCTGAATATGTGTAATAAGGTACTTGTGTTTTTGCATAGCTAGGCTTCTATTGCCTCATGTATGGTGATAACCATGTACTCCTAAAACTTACCAATACAGTATGAGAGAGAATTTGTAACTCGTACTTCAGACATCTTTCTATGTAATCTGGCTAGTAGATAGAAAGATGCAAAGTAGATAGTAAATCGTAATCTGCCTTAGTAGTTAAAGCCACAAGCATTCTCATCTCCTTTTCTACACTGACCTGAGGCTAGGTGTGTAGGCGGCTGATTGTTTGTTTTTGTTGTTGTTGTGAGCTCTTCAGTATCATGGTTCTCCCAAGCTGCCCCCCTCCCCCACAACACACAGATGGAGGCTTTATATTTACCTTACACATGCCATTTTTAAATTTCCTTGGACTGTATAGTGCTGTATGTACTTGGCATCTCATTCTAATGTGCTTACCAGGTACTCCAACACACTTTCATTATTGAAAACCTTACTAAACTTCTTTGCGTGTTTCTTTGAAACTGTTCTGTTGTATTGATACGGCATTAGTCTATTTTGTCTGACTGGCATAAGGTTGTAGCATGTATGCTTGGCTGTTTTTAAATTGTTGCACCATCCCTGTTCTGCCAGTACAAAACCACTTCTGTAATTGCCAAGTGCTGCTGTGGGTTCCTTCTCCTTGAATAGAGCTAACATGCTTTTTCTAGCTCAATTTATTAAGTTGTATGACTTAAGGGAATATTGTGTACCTAGGTCAGCGTATGTGTGTGTGTATGTGTATGTATATATCTTACTGGTGGATACATCCTAATTATATGTATTGTCTCTGAGTAGCACTGCACGTGTGCTTAATTTATGCTATACTTTTTGTCTGCTCTAATGCATTTTGTCCACTACCCGTACCTAGATTGTAACAACAAAATCAATCTACCTCAACTGCCAAAGGTGTCCGAAAGCAATACAGCAAAGTAGGAAAGTCTTCAAGGTACACCACCATGAGTTTGTACTGTCAACAGCGATAAAAACACTCTATTCAAAGAAAAACAATAAAAATGTTAAACACGCTCACAAAATTCCCAGCTGAGATTAGCTCTTTCGGCTTCTTGATGATCTGAAGAAGCTGAAAGTGCTTGTATCAGCTGGGAATTTTGTGTTTAATATTTTTATTATTCTGTTTTTCTTCGAATAAAATGTGTTTTTATCACTGTTAACACAGTACAAGCTCATGGTGGTTTACCTTCAAGACTTTCCTCCCTACCTAGAGTGTAGATCTGACTGTCTGTGTCAGCCTTACCAAGTACTAAGTGCCGTCGTAATTATTTGTTGTATCACGGACTGCCTGCGGTTACATTTACAGTCATTACCTAACTGGATGCTGCATAATATTATTGCTGTTCTGGTAAGTCGTGTACTACCAGTTCTTTAATCAGTGCAAACAAATTTGTTTGATTTCTGGTGTAAACGTCTGTGTATAGTACTACAAATAATGTAATAGTCTCTTGTTATCCGCTGTAAGCGTTGGCTTGCACTCCGTTTTTATTTGGGTACTTTGTGATGATACCTGCAGGTTTTTTTTTTTTTGTAAGCATATTTGAACAACTTGTTATACTTGTATAAGGATGAATTTGTGACCTGTTTTGTTAATTGCCACTCTAACCTTCCTCCTAACTCACTCTCTCTTAATTTAATTTTCTCATTGTGTTCATTACAGCTGTAGGTATCCTTCTATCCGAACAAAACATCGAGACTTGCCCTATCAACATACAGCAACTGCGTTCTGCAAACCTCTTAATAACTAAGTGTATGTTTTGTGAGCCATTTACAGTTTTTATTTTTAGCATAGGAGTGTGCACACTAGTCGGGCGCCATACTTTACTTGCAGTCCCCCATCCATTTATCTCTTGTAGCCCAGTGCCCCAACCAGTTTATAACTCATACTGTTGACATTTTTCTATATAATCTGGCTAATAGAAAGACGCAAAGTAGATAGCAAAACATAATCTGCCTTGATAGCATTCTCATCTCCTCCTTTACACTGACTTGAGACTAGGTGTGTAGGCGGATGATTGTTTTTGTTGTTGTAGTGCACTCTTTGGCCTTGTGGTTCTACCCACTCCATTCTCCTTCCAGTCTGGGCTCACACTGCCCACTCCCACTTTCATTACTTTTATACTTCCTGTTACTCCACCCCATCTCTTCCTTAGCCAGTCACACAGCTCATATCATAAATAGCCCTCATTCCTCTCCTCCCAATTTAACACCCTTGCATAATATATCTCCTACACCAAGAACAACCAACTCCATACCTAAACCTGTTATGAATCGCAGACTAAAACTCACTTAACAGGCCTTGCTACTGTTATCACAATCCATCCCCCCAACACTCAATTGAATACAACACCTCAAACATACAAACGTCTCTGTATAGCTACTCCAACATCTCACCATCTCTACTAGTAAGCAGCACCCCACATCTAACTAAACTCCTATTTTTTCCCCACAAATACTAAACTAAACGTAACCCAATACTTTCCACAGACACCTTTAATAGAAGGCCTCAAACAGTACTACAACATTTTCCTTGCTTTATCTCAATGTGGGAGATATTCATCCCAACTCTGGGCCCACTAAACTGATAAGTAACACTCAATCCTTAAAAAAAAACATGATCTGTTTCACATAGCAATTAATGCATGTAGCCTTTGTAACATAATTATTGAATTCCAATCCTGGCTATGTCACCATTCCCCAAATATAATAGCTATAACAGAAACCTGGCTAAAAACACATGTATCAGACACTGAAATCCTCCCTCTTGGATACAACATTCCAAGTAACGATAGACCCCACAGAAAAGGTGGATGTGTAGTCTTAATTTATCGAAACTCATTAACAATGTCAGTCCATCCTGAACCTGTCCCTACTTTCAATAACCTTGAGATTCTAATCTCCTCTCCATCTAAATCCCAACAAACAACTCTGTATTGCTATTTATATTCCTCCAGGTCAAAACATTCCCTATCTAGAAAATGTCTTCTGCTGGATAAATGAAAATGTCTCAGGAAACTATTATTTTAGGTAACACTAACATTAACTGGCAAAATCTAATCTCTAAAAGTCCTGCTTACCAGCATTAATCTACATTGTTTCACACAGCTAATCACAAAACCTACTGATGCGTTACATACCTAATCAGAATCTGCACTAGATTGTATTTTAGTATCTCCCCTCCATTATTACTCCAACACTGACACCCTCCCTAACACTGAGTGATCATTTACCTGTCTTAACCCATAGAACTCAAATACAAATCCCAAATCCTCACACATACAGAACTTCAAGAAATCTCACCCACTTTGACCAAGACATATTTATCAATATCCTACAAGCTCAAAACTGGACTCCAGTAAAAACGTTGTCCTTTGATGACGTTGTAAATTATTTCAGTAAAGTATTTCTGACTACATTAAATAGCCTAGCTCCTCTTCACAGCAAGCAAACTAAGCTTAATCATGCCCCCTGGTTAACAAAGCGCACTAAAACTCTCCTCTCTAGGGACAGAGCATGGAAAGAATGGCAAAAATGTAAGTCTCAAGCAAATGAACAAATTTATAGACGGCTCTGTAATAACAGTAAAAAAAAAACTAGTCATAACTGATGAGAAATCCTTCTCTACACAGCTCTCCACCCAGAAAAATAAAAAAAAATTCTGGAAGTCTGTATATGCCATGCTTGATCCAGGTAACATTCAAAGTCCTTCACCTGCTCCTTACAAAAACCCTCACCAGGTTGCTCAAATGTTTTAACACCTATTTCATTGACACCATAAAGAAAATAGTTATTGACTCATCTACTAAAAACAGTCCCATCTCTCAAAAAGCCACACAAATGGACCTTTCATCCATCTTAGTACACAATATGGTTACCTCTGACAGTATGTCATCCGCTCCTGTCTTTACATTTCAGGCAGTCCCTGCATCCTTAATAAACTGCTAAACAAACTAAAAGCCTGCTCACTCTCTACTGATAACTTGCCTCCTGAATGCTTGCAGCCAAAGCAATAGCTTATTCTGTAAGTATTTTAATTAACCATTCCATCTCTGAATGTTATGTCCCCCAACTATGGAAAAAGTCTATCATAACTCCTGTACATAACATTCTCTAAAGTATTCAATGGTATTTATTACTGCTTGGTTGTAACTTGATTCAAGTGTAGCTATCATTCAAGTCTTTTGGATTAAGCACTTGGGCTTCAGAACAGTTGTTTTACATTAGGAAGGTTTGTGGCAAGCACTGTGGTGGCAGGACAGGTAGCTTTCATCCTTCTAAGTTGGGAACTGCTGATTGAGAGCCCAGTGTCCAAGTGTATTAGTTCTGGTTTAGGCACTTGGGCTTCAGGCCAGTTATTTTACATTAAGAAGGTTCGTGGTCTGCACTCTTGTGGGAGAAGAGGCTGGACTCTGCCCTTCTGAGCTGGGAATTTTCTGGTTAAAGGTTTATAGTGCCTGAATATTTGAACTGTATCTTACTGAAATTGGTTCACCTTGTTTGCTCTAGCATAGACTAGATCCAGGCCTACTGAATCTAGCTTTGTTTATATGCTTGTTGTTTGCTTGCTTGTTATTTCCCTGGAAGCTAATTCCACCTAATACACAACTTCTCAGCTTCTGTGGATCACTAGTGATATCTGCATTGCTTACTGTACTTATTTCCTTGTTTCACTTGAAAGAAAGTTACTGTTTGTTGTTTTTGCATTTAGTTACTTGTAACACATTGCACTCAAGTTACCTGGCACTTGCTCACTAAAGCAATTATATAAGTCAGCACTAAAAATTAAAAGCACTACACCCTCACTCCCCACTGGCCCTTGTTTTCAATTAAGGATTTCCCAATATTATTCTAGCATGTCCAAAGGTCAGTTGTCAATCTCCTCTCCGGTCCAGCTGGTGAATCTGGGAATCTTGAGGCAATGTAGTAACTGCCTCATGTACACAGACAACCCTCTCCTCCTCCCACATAACACAAATACTTGCGAGAGATGCAGCTATTTAGCCAAACTGGAGGCTGAGCTCTCTCAACTCAGGACTGGCAAGACCAGACAGGAGGAGAAGGCAACTACACACACCACAAAACCAGCCTCACATAATGCTACCACTCCACTGAATCAAACACATAAACACACAAAGACATACTCGGAGGCTCTGAGTAAAAATTTACCTAAACAGCAGAGGCCTCCAAAGCAGACACCCAAACAACTGCTACCTCAAGACACCCCACAAGCAACACATAAACCACAAAAGCAGTGTGCAAAGCAGTCACAGCCCTTAAGGCCAAATACAACACCAAACATACTTGTCATAGGTGACTCCATAGTCAGACACACTGACGTCCCACTCACCAGGCTGAACAAGGAGAGGGTCACAGTAAGCTGCCTATCGGGCGCTAGAATCCGCCACATAACACAAGCACTCGGGTCACTCCATGGAAAGTACAAATATGACACAGTCATTGTCCATGCTGGTGTGAACGACCTGAGACTGTACCTCCCTGGACTACATGAAAAGAGACATAGAGGAGCTCTCTGATTATGTAGCCCAGACAGGTATGACCCTAACCCTGAGCAGTATCCTTCCTTCACCAAGAATGATGCCACAATATAGAGACAAGATGATCAGCTTTAACAATTGGCTTAATGTCTGGTGTCATTCAAAGGGGATCCAGTGTCTGTCTGCCTGGGATGACATGCTTGACAAGCCACGCTGCTTTGCAAGGGACGGCTTGCACCTGTCACCCTGGGATTCCGGATATTGGCTAAGGCTCTTGCCACCCCATAGTGCCTTTTTAGGCAAGGCTCAAATTCTAAACCTACCACCCTAGAAAACAAAATGGGAAGAAACTGAGGGTAATGCTGCTCAATGCCAGAAGTCTAAATCTCAAAATGCATGCACTCGAGGCCCTTCTCAGTATGGAGAACATCGATGTCTGTGCTGTAACTGAAACCTGGTTCAAGGCTCCTGAGAGCACCCGGCACTATTAGGTTTTACCTCATATCATGCGTTCCGGCCCCAAAACCCGGACCACAGCACAAAAGGAGGGGGTGTATCCATATTCATAAAGGATACTCACACCTCCAGGTTGGTGGCAACGCACGAAGCTTCGGAAACCATCCAGGTGCAACTAACCATAGGCAAAACTGCTCTACAAATTGTAGCATGCTACAGGCCACCCTCTCAAACTCAGGAACCCCACACAGCCTTCCTGAAGACACTGGAGGGTATAAATGTATCTCCAAACACCATCATATTGGGTGACTTCAACTACCCGAATATAGACTGGGAACATTACTCAAGCCCTAACTTTCTAGCTCAACGGTTCCTGGAGTTCATAAATTCAAATGCCATGGAACAGCTAGTCACTGTTCCACGACAGGAGAAAATATACTAGATCTCATTGTCACAAACATGGGGACAAAATGCTCCACACCGAAGTATATCCCTCATTGGTGAGATCTGATCATAAACTAATCTCACTGGAAATCCACATCCCGCCCCCACCCCAAGCAAAAGACCATAGTGAAGAACTTCTCTAAAGCAAACTTCACACTACTCAAGACTGGTGTCGTATCCTTCAAGGCCCCTGAGCCAGAGGAAACCACAACCCAAGCTCTGGAAGCCCTTACAAATGCCTTCTATGAACACCTCCAGGACTGCATGGATCAGGCAATCCCAAATAAAACCAAGACTCTTTCCACAAAGGGCAAACGTCCAGTCTGGTGGACCCCAGCCATTAACAAACTTTACAATAAGAGGAGAAAGCTATTACATGATAGAACAAAATCCATAAAAGGGAAGTCACCCTGATCATTATTAGTAAAAAAATACGAGCACTCATAAAATCAACTAAGGCCAATTTTGAGAGAAAAATTGCCATGGATTCAAAGGACAATCATAAGGCCTTTTTCAGCTATGTTAGGAACCTGGGTGGAAACTCCCAGATATGCTCAGAATTAGTCCAAAATGATACAAAAATCACTGAACCCACAGACATTGCCAACATACTGGCAGACAGGTTCAGTGCAAACTTCACCCCTCTCCCCTAAAGGAGAGATAACTATCCCAGCCGAGTGTAGCCTCCCGGACATCTCAAATGCGCAGGTGAAAGCTGCTCTCTAAAGCTAAAAACACAGCATCAATGGGACCGGATGGTGTCCCCGGCTGTGTGCTACACGAGCTAAATGAGGAATTAAACCCGCACATAAGGCAGCTGTTTAATCTCAGCCTTACCACAGGATACGTGCCCAAGGAGTGGCAGACGGCAACTGTGGTCCCACTCCACAAAGGCGGTGCCTCTACGGACCCTGGTAATTACCGCCCCATAAGCTTAACAAGTCTAGTCTGCAAAGCTATGGAGAGGATCATAATGGAGCTCATAAACAAAGATATAGGGGACTTGCAGACATTGGACCCGACCCAGTTTGGCTTTGTCAAGGGAAGATCATGCCTTTTGAACTTGGTTGACTTCTTCGAAACAGTCACCAAGGCCATTGATGAGGGAAAGGCAGTCAATACAGCCTACCTTGACCTTGCAAAGGCTTTCGACACAATACCCCACTCGGGTATTGTAGAAAAACTTGCCAGCTTAAATGTAAACCCATATGTCACAAGATGGGTTGCAAACTGGCTTAAGGACAGAACCCACAGGGTTAGAGTTGCTGGCGCTGTGTCAGACTCCAAGCCGGTCACAAGTGGTGTCCCACAGGGCTCGGTCCTTGGCCCCCTATTGTTTGGCATCTACTTCTCAGAAGTACAGGCCAACATGGGAGGACTTTGGCTGACAAAGTTTGCAGACGACTGCAAACTGGGCCATAGTGGAAAGTGCATCGGACACGGATATCCTTCAGAAGGGACTCACGGAAACAGATAGCTGGTGCCAGAGCCATGGCCTGAAGTTAAACGCCAAAAATGTATAGTCATACCCTTCGGGAAAAACAAGGTAACCCCAAGCTACCATATAGGTGGCAATCCACTAAGCACAGAAGAGGTTATCAGGGACCTGGGGACCCAGGTTGACAGTGGCCTTTCTTTGACACTCACATTGCTAAAGTGGTTAGAAAGACCTTCTACATTGCCCACCTGATCATGAAGGGATTCACATCCAGATCTAGTGAGGTCATTGTTCCCCTGTACTCTTCACTTATCAGACCAATGATCGAGTACAATGCCCCATTCGGGATGTATCTCACCCGACATCTGCAGCAATTGGAGAGACCCCAAAAGTTCCTCACCAAAAGGATAAAGGGACTCCAAAATCTGTCATATGCTGCCAGATTGAAGAAACTCCAGCTCTATTCAGTCGCATACCGTCTGCTCAGAGGTGACATGTGCCTGACATACAAGGCCATGTCCAACCCGGAATTAATGGACATGCTCCACCTCAAAAATCCAAATCCACCAAAACCACTAGAGCAAGCGACTTAAACCTTAGCACGGATATAAATAGGACGTGCTGGAGGGATAGATTTATCACTCAGAGACTCCCTATGCTGTGGAATAAAATCCCGGTCCATGTGAGGCAGAGCACCTCGCTGACTCTGTTCAAGAGAAATCTAGACCTGTGGATGGGAGATCGTAGGTTTACCCCAGGAATCATCTCTGTGTCACTGCTGGACAGAGGCACAACAAACTAATGGGCACAGTATTTTTTCATATAAGGGGTGGCGTAAGCCACAATAATTTGGGCTAGGCTTATAAATGCCTTAGGGCAGATAGCCTAGTATAAACCTATGAACCTATAAAGGTGGAAATGCACATGATTTCTCAAATTATCAGCCAATTTCCATACTCTTCCCACTTTCAAATATCTTAGAAAAGTGCATATACACCCAACTACTAAATCACCTTACATATAATAATCTCCTAGCTCCCACTCAACATGGATTTCATCCTGGACATAGCACAACTACAGCTTTACTCTCCTTCACTGATGCTGTTAATAAGGCTCTGGATGCTGACCTAATAATGTCAGTACTACTATTGGACCCATCAAAGGCCTTGAAGATTTTTTCAGTGAACAACACAAAAATTGAACAGGTTACATCCTCTAATCTTAGAGGAATTGTTACTGATAACGAACTCTCTTTCGAACATATTCTCAGCACAAAAAAAAAAAAAAAAAAAAACCACTTCAAGCTTGGCAAACTATACCGACATAAACTATACATAGATAAACAAAAATACAAGTAGCAAGCACTTTACTTATCCCTTCCCTCCTCTACGGCAGTCCCATTTTCACAAACCTTCATACATCCCTCTGCAACAAACTGCAATCCTGCTATTATAAGATAGCTAAATTTGCCTCCAGCATGTCCAATCTGTCACGCCACCATAATGCCATTGCTAACTTGTCCTGGCTTGAATTCCAGCACTCTCTCTATTGCACTAAGTTAACTCTCATCCATAAGCTATTTTTTAAACCAAGTAACTGCCCTGCACTTCAATCTTTCTTACACATAGCCCAGCTAGAACTCGCCGGTCTACAAATAAGCAACTTCTAAACGTTATTAAACCCAACAAAAGTGCCGGGCAGTCCCTATATTCCCATAACCTTGCCAAACTGTGGAATGCTCTTTCTTTGTATGTTACTCAACTAGACTTCCCAGAAGCCTTTAAAGCTGCATAAAAAACCCAGTATCTAAATAATTCCACCTATATATGTGGAATACAATGTAAGCCTCCTTAATCCTTCGCATCTGTTACTCTTTTCCCCTCTTTTAAACCCCTGTATACTAATCTCGTCCTCCTCTCTAATACTAGTGTTTTGTCCTATGTACAATAATTTTAAAATTTATATTGATGTATTTTTCTGTATGTAATGTATATACTTTTTATACTGTATGATAACAGCTATGCACATCTAAAATTTTACCCTGTATGAATAGCCGTGGCCTATGTAATTGTAAATGTCTCCCTACTAATTTTTCTATCTTTGTTTAAAAATTTAGATTTTTTTTTTTATGTGGAGCATTTCTCCCCGGGCTTCTACTGAAAGTGGGTTTCTGACCCAATGGACTTTCCCAATCAACAAATGTCAATAAATAAATAAAATGCAGCTATACAGTTAATCTAGAATAAATGCTGTCTGTCTCTGGTAACAACAAACCAGATATCAAACAGGTTGTCAGCACACACACTTCACCTCCTCAACAAATGAAGTGCACAATACACAAACCCACATTTGCAGAGGTACTCATTAGAAACTTCGCAAAAGAGCAGAGACGTCAGAAATGCAAACCTTCTGCACATATTACAGTCACAATGGAACCCACTACACACAAAAACAAACGTCATTGTCTTGCCCATTAACCCCTTAAGGCAAAACCCCTCAAACCCATGTATTGGTCATAGGCGAATCCATAGTGAGACACCAAGATGTCCACCTCACCAGGTTGTACAAGGAGAAAGTCACTGTCAGCTGCCTGTCAGGTGCCAAGATCCACAAAGTCACACATGCACTCAAGTCTGTCAAGAACAAGTACAGTTGCACCTCTGTCATATTCCATGTTGAGTAAATGACTTGAGGTATGTCACCGGACTGTATATAAAGAGATATGACTGAGCTCTCGGATTACATGTCCCAGACAGGTATGTCTGTAGCCCTAAGTAGCATTCTATCTTCACCCAGGATGAAGCTCAATAAAAACAAAAGAATTATTGACTTCAGCAATTGGCTTGGCTACTGGTGTTAATCCAGGGGTATTCAGTATTTGTCAGGCTAAGATTATATGGTCAACAGAATATGCTGCTTTGCCAGGGATGGTCTTTCTGTCACCTGTTACTCTTCGGTTACTGGCCATGGTACTTGCCTCCCCCATATTGCCTTTTTTGGATAATGTCATAAGAACATAATTCCTGACATAAAAATATCCTCAAAAGACAGACTCAGTGTTATGCTGCTTAATGGTAGCAGTGTAAATCAGAAACTACACTCAAAGGAGGCACTTCTTTGGGAAGATGTCTGTTTGTACAATCAGAGAGACATGGTTTAGGGCTGCAGAGAGTACTCTGGACATGAAAACCTCAAATGCCTTCCACACATTCAGGCCACAAAATGAATATGAAAGAACCAAAGGAGGAGATGTATCCATCTTCATAAAAGATGAATATACCTCACGACTGGCTAAGCAGTATGACTGCCTAGAGTTACTCCAAGTCCAACTAACTGTACGAAAGACCCCCCCCCCCTTCCACATCATTGCTAGCTACAGGTCCACCAACATGGAGCATGAAAACCACACAGTGCCTTCCTGGACCTACTTAAGTCACTTGTAATACAGCCAAACACCGTAGGCATGGGTGATTTTATTCTTCCATGGATTGAAATCCATATCGGCTCAAACACGATGTTCTTCGTTTTCCATTGCTGCAGTCCTTACTATTGGGTATAGTCCGCATCCAGTCGGCCCGAATACCAGAGTATAAGGCTGACGTCGGTCAGGGCGCATTAGACTGACGTCAGTACGTCAGGGTACTAATGCGCATGACCGCGCCATATCCTCAGTCTTTTTGCCGCGTGGTCCGATGCAGAAGCAGTTTTGCGAGTGCAGGTTGGCGTTCTGAAATATTTCCGAACCGGAGTTTCAGACCGAATCAGAGTTGGCTAAGTACCCCGTTGGGGAACATTTTGGTTTTTTCTTGCCTCAGTATTTAACCGGATGTCAGAAAAAGTGAATAACTGTATTTCTTGTGGGAAACAAATACCTCATAGGGATTACCATACATTGTGTATACCTTGTTTAGGGCCTGAGCACGACGTTGTTGGTTGCCGCTCTTGTGCTAGGTTTAACAAACGCACTATTAAGAGGAGGTTAGACTGTGCCAGATTAGTGTTTGGGAAGCGTTGCAATTATAAAATGCCGTCGGATGCTCCGACGCCCGCTTTGTCCAAGAAGCGCAAGGACAAAACAGCGAAGCCTAGGGTTGATGAACCGGCAGTCCCGGACGTCGGTTCTTTAGGAGGCTCAGTGGAGCCAGAGGTTTTGCCAGGAGTTTCTATGGAGTCTCAGGCAGAAACTTTACTGTTACAGGATGTACCCTCTCAGGAGGCAGGCCAGGCTGAGGGGGCTTCTCAGGTAACTATTCTTCCCTCTCTTCCCAAAGTAGTTAGAGCCTCTCCTTCTGTTGCCAAAACTTCTTTTAGGGGTAGGCCAAGTTCAGCTTCAGTAGGGGCTTCTCCTAGCATTTCGGGTTCTGTACCTAAGAAACATATGCTTAAAATGGCAGAAGATTTGATTACTATGATTAGAGGTTCTATGGGCCCTCCTGATAAGAGGCCTAGGGTGGAACCAGAGTTTGACAGTTTTGAACAGGGTTCAGGGCTTCTGAGTCTTCTGGAAGATTTGCAGGAGTATCCTCATTATTCTGATTCTGATGTGGATGATGCCACTCCTTCGGCTTCTCCTCCTGAGGATTTTTCATTTTCAGAGACTCTGCATTCTATGAGGGAGCACTTTAAATGGGAAGGCCAGGATTACTCTGATTCCAGGAAGAGGCTTAGGGAATTCTTGTTTTACCCCAGCATAGGCCCTTAGCTATACCTCCTGTGTTGCATGTGGTGGAAGATGTTTTGCAGAGGCTTCCTGAACCCTGATTCTTTGCCTCCTGCTCCTGTTAAACCTGATAGGTACTATAGGGTGCCCAAGCTCATAAGTATTTGTTTGAGTCCTAGGGCGGACCCAGAAACTGTTTCTCAGGGGCCTAAAGGTGTTAAGGCCTCTGTGGTTAAAAATCCTGTTCCCACTGACAAAGAGGCAAGGGCGTTGGATAGGTGGGGTAAGAAAGTGTATACTTCTTCCACTCTAGCCATGAGAGCGTTGAATTGTCAGTTTCACATGCTGAAATATCAAAATTATCTCCTTTCACAATTGAAATCTAAGGTGGATGCTTTGGCGGAAGGTATTGATTGTAAAGACTTGCTGGATTTAGTTTAGGTGTCTGAACAAGTGGGCAAGCATTCTTTGCAATGTGGTTTTGATGCTGTGCAGGCCTCCTCGAGGGTGGCTGCCACTAGTTCTGTTCTTCGCAGGCATGCCTGGTTGAGGGATCAAAATTTGGCTGAGCATGTTAAGACAAGGATTTTGGATGCTCCTTTACAGTCTGATGTGTTGTTTGGTTCACCTGTGGAAGCAGTTTTAAAGAAAATGGAGGACAAAGCTAAGTCTATGCAAACTGTTAAAGATTTTTGCAGGTACAGCCACCAAGTTTAGTAGAAATTGGCCTGCTAAGGGGTGGACATATCCTGCTTATGATTCCCAGTCTAGGGGTAGGTCTAGACGTAGTAGGGCAGGGCTCAAGGTTCTTTTAGGCCTAGAACAGGAGTTCACCTGCTCAGACTTCTGGTGAGGGCAGGGGTCAGTCCTTTCGTAAACAGACCCAATGACCTGCCTTTCAGCTGCCAGTAGATTCTCGTCTGGCAGCTCCTTTGGGAGGACGACTGTCTCTTTTCAAAGAAAATTGGGATTTAATTACTCAAGACAGATGGGTGTTGGACATCATTCACCACGGTTACAGATTTTATTTCCATACAATGCCCCCTTTCAAAGGCATGCCAGACGTTCCTCCTCCACAAAGAAAAGAGGCTCACAAGCAAGTTTCTCAGTTACTCCTAATGGGGGCCATTCAGCCAGTCCCTGTATCAGAAAGGGGCCTAGGATTTTATTCTCGCCTGTTCCTAGTACCAAAGAAGGGGAACACGTGGAGACCGATTTTGGATTTATCTCTCCTCAACACTTATCTGGACATTCCCAAGTTCAAGATGTTGACGTTACAACAGCTTTTACCTGCTGGGCAAAGATCACTGGATGGTAACTTTAGATCTCAAGGAAGCTTACCTTCATGTGCCTATCAGGCTAAGTTACAGGAAGTATCTGCGGTTTCGAGCTGGAGATTCTCATTATCAGTTCTCTGCATTGCCCTTTGGCTTATCTACTGCCCAGAGTATTCACAAAGGTTCTGGCTCCAGTGATAGCTTACTTCCGGCTACAAGGAATTCAAATCTATCCTTATTTAGACGACTGCCTGATTCTGGCTCAAGAAATGGAAGACCTTCTACAGCATCTGGAATATGTTATAGCAGTGCTAAGATGCCTAGGGTATTCTGTGAACGAAATAAAGTCCAGTCTAGTACCCTCTCAAGACATGTGCTTTCTGGGTGTGAGACTGAATACAGCAGCCCAGATGGCCTTTTTAACCCCGGACAAACAGAAGAGTCTATCACTTTACTTCCATCAACTATCTCATCAGTCCGTGCTGACTGCAAAGACAGTCCTTCAAGCATTAGGGTTCATGGCATCTTGTATTCTGGTGCTTCCCAATGCCAAACTGCATATGAGGAAGTTACAATGGTATCTCAAAGATGTATAGAAACAGCACTGCCAGGATTTAGACACTGTCATTCAAATAATACCTTGCCTTCAAAGAGAATTTTGTGGTGGGCTCAGGAATGTCACCTAAACAAGGGACTCTCTGTGACCCGCCAGAGGCGAGTCAGATTTTAACGACAGATGCCTCGGACATTGCTTGGGAGCTCATCTAAATGGAAAGTGGATACAAGACAAGTGGCCTGCCAGACTACAGCATCTACATATCAACATGAAGGAGATGTTAGCAGTCCAGTTCGCATTACTGGCTTTCAAGGAGTTACTTCTTCCAGGGCAGGTGTTGATTCTAACAGACAACACAACTGTCATGTGGTACATCAACAAACAAGGGGAACACATTCTTATCCTCTATGCAGGCAAGCAATGATTTTATGGGAGACTGCGCCACGCTTGCACCTAACTCTTCAGGCAAGGTTTCTGCCAGGAGCACAGAACTCCTTAGCAGATGTGTTAAGCAGACAAATCATGGATCCCCACGAGTGGAAACTGGATCTTCATGTATTTCAGAAATTGACAGTGTCATGGGGAACTCCAGACATAGATCTGTTCGCTTCTCCACTAAACCACCAGCTGCCACAGTTTTGCACAAAGGGGTTTCATCACACAGCTTGGAAAGTGGATGCTCTGTCTTTCAGTTGGACAAACCTTCATGTGTATGCCTTTCCACCTCTGCCTCTTCTTCCAAAGGTACTGTTAAAGGTCAGACAGGACAGGCCAAGGATGATTTTGATAGCTCCGGATTGGCCTCGGCAACACTGGTACCCACTACTACGGAGTCTGGTAAAGAAGCCTCCATGGCCTTTACCTTTGATTCCACATCTGTTATCCCAGAAGGACGGTCATCTGCTCAATGTCAAGCTTCACTCTCTTCATCTGACAGCCTGGCATATTCTGTGTTGAAACACAGCAGGTCTCAACTTCCTCAACAAGTTTTAAATGTGATTATGGAAGCTAGAAGACCTAGTACAAGGAAAGTGTATGCAGAAAAATGGAAGAGATTTTTATTTTGGAGTAAAGCAAAGAATTTGGAGATTTCTGAGCCTAATTTAAGTATGGCTCTTCAATATCTTACTGAGTTACTGGACAAGGGTCTGTCCTTCTCTTCCATTAAGATTCATGCTGCAGCAGTCTCAGCTCACTATGATTGTGACCCACCATTGTTTTCGCATCCTTTGTTCAAGCAGTTTCTTAGAGGGGCAAAGAATATTAGACCCCCACGTAGAGCTCCTACTCCTGCTTGGGATCTCAATTTTGTGTTGGAAAAACTTACTCTACAACCTTTTGAGCCTGCGGCTACTGCTGAATTGAAATATTTGTCATGGAAGACTGCTTTTTTGTTGGCTATTACTTCTGCAAGAAGGGTGTCTGAGTTGCAGGCCCTTATGGCAGTCGAGCCCTTTTTGATTTTCCATAAGGATAGGGTATCATTACGCACTAATCCTTCCTTTATGCCTAAGGTGGTTTCTAGTGTGGCTTTAAACCAAACTATTCATTTGCCTACTTTTTATGCAGACCCCAAAATAAAGGGGAAAAGATTTTGCATACTTTAGATGTACACAGGCAATTGCGTTATTACTTAAGCAGGACTAAGGATTTTAGGCAGTCTCAGCAGTTGTTTGTTTCTTTGCTTTGAGTTTGCAGGGCAAGCCTGTGTCAAAACAAACTATTTCTAGGTGGATTGGCTTTTGCATTGCATTTTGTTATTCCCATCATGGCAAGGAGATTCCAGCTGGGATTAGGCCTCATTCCACTAGGGCTACTGCCACTTCAACAGCATTTCTACGGGGGGGTGGCAACTAAGGATATTTTGGAAGCAGCTACTTGGAGTTCAGTGCATACTTTCTCTAAGCATTATCACCTTCCTATCTACTCTAAGTCTAGGGCTGGTTTTGCCACAGCTGTTTTGCAAGGCATGTTGTCAGCTCCTGCTTCTTTCTGATTTGCCAGCCTCCCTTACCTCTGCTTTGGGATTCTACCCAATAGTAAGGACTGCAGCAATGGAAAACGAAGAACATAGTACAGTTTTGTACCTACCATAAATGTAGATGTTCGAGGATTCCATTGCTGCAGTCCAATTCCTCCCTCCTTCCCTCTGTGTTTAGGGGTGGTTGTGTAGGTGAGTTTACATGCTTATATTTTTGTATGTATTGTTCATGTTTTGGTGCAGGTATTTTGGGCCTTGTCTTTTTAGGGTCTTCTGACATCTGGGGCAAGAAAAGACTGAGGATATGACGCCGGTCATGCGCATTAGTACCCTGACGTACTGACGTCAGTCTAATGCGCCCTGACCGACGTCAGCCTTATACTCTGGTATTCGGGCCGACTGGATGCGGACTATACCCAATAGTAAGGACTGCAGCAATGGAATCCTCGAACATCTACATTTATGGTAGGTACAAAACTGTACTTTCCCTCTCTAAGGTTCCTGCACTTTGTAAACATGAATGCTTTGGAACAGTTAGTCTGCACTCACATAAGGGGCTCAAATGTCCTTGATATAGTACTCGTCAACATGGGAAATCGTTGCACCACCCCATGTGTGAGATCGTTCCTGGCAAGGTCTGACCATAAATCAGTCATGTTCAGTGTAACAGTCGTACCTGACCCCCCCCCCCTCCCAATCAGGATCCAAAAGGTTGAAACATTTCCCCAAATCAAACTATAGCTTCCTAAGCGATGGCATAAATAGTATCAAACCTCCTGCCACTACTGACAGTTAAGACTGATATGCAGAGGTGTACACACATGCCCTGTATAAACAATTTTACAGGTGTATAGACTTAACTCTACCAGAATGGATCAAAACTTGCTCACGAATAAATAAGCTGCCCTGGTGGGCATCTAGCGTAAATAGGTTATACAACAAGAGAAGGAAACTGCTGTCCAGGAATAAGAGGGAGCAGTCTCAGCAGATCAATCCCCTCCATAGGTTGAACAAGCAAGTTAAACCTCTTGTAAAGTCCTCTAAAGCTAATTATGAAATTCTGCATCCATAGCTAAGGATGATCACAAGGCATTCTTTAGCTATGCCTGTAATGCAAAAGGGAAGGCCCAGCATTGCACTGAATTCTTAGTAGACTGTACCAGTCATACTGAACCTGAGGACATTACCAACCTATTAGACAGGTTTGTCAAAAAATTCACATCCCCATCTCCACCAATCATACCCCAAAGCATACCAGTCAGTAGTTATCCACCTATTATCTCCAAAGAACAGGTCATAACCCCATTTGGCAAGGCTAAAAACGGTCTCTAGGGGACCGGATAGCATATCAGGCTGCTTACTAAACTGTGTAAAACGAGTTAGAGGAACCACTGGGTACTCTCTTCAACCACAGTCTAAGTATTGGCTTTGTCCTGGCAGTGTGGAAAACAGCAGCTGGAATCTCCTTGCATAGAGGGTTCCCTCAACCGAACTGGGGAACTATAGACCCATACGCCTGAGCAGCCTCGTCCATAAGGTCATGGAGAGAATCTTCATGGACCTCATCAATGAGGACATTGGTGACCTTTAAACTCTTGACTTGACCCAGCTTGGCTTCATTAAGGGCAGATCATGCTTGTCGAGTGTCACCAAAGCTCTGTATCAAAGGAAATGCCTGTCTCTGCTTGGCCAAGAGCTTTGAAGCAATCTCCCACTCATGCATCATTGAGAAACTCGCCCAGCTGTGGATTAACCCATACATCATTGGATCGGTAGCCAACTGACTCACCAACCGAATGTATATACAGTTACAGTTGTGAATTCCACCTCTACCAGAAGATTGGTTACAGTGGTATTTCACAAGTCTGTGCTGGGCCTCCCACTGTTTAGAATCTGTTTTTCAGAAATTCAGGCAAAAACAGATGGCCTGTGTCTCACCAAGTTTGCTAAAAGACTGCACACTGAGTGTAAGCATTGAATCTCAAAACCATGTCAGCATACTACA
>NC_056750.1:644596696-644629196 GCF_019279795.1 Protopterus annectens
ACAGAGGATTCGGGTTGAGCTGTTAATAATCTGCTTCCTGTAGTCCAGAGTTTGATTCCCTCAGTCATCGTTTACCTACTGTGTGACTGAGCATGTCAGGTAACCAGACATTGCTCTGCGGAAATTGTGTTATGTACCTCAACAGTCTCCTGGGCCATGTGCGTAGGAATGACTTATAAACCTATGTTGAGGTGCCAGTGCAATAAAGCATGGGAAAGGAGGAACATTAGTGAGCAGATAAGAGGACCTTCAGGTCAGCTGCAGAACTGAGGATCAGAAATGATACAAAGAGGAAATGGGGCCCAGCATTCTACAGAGGTGTCAGTCAGTAAAGGATGAGTGATATAAGCATATGTAGACAGTAATCAGGATCTCCTAAGGATGGATACTCACAATCTATAGGTGTATGTCCTCTAGGAAACTGTAGCTGCACGTGGAATGTGAAGGAAAATGTTAACAAACCTTATTTTGTTGACAGAAAGAGGATCAATTGAACAAATATACATATCAGGAATCTGGAGAAATACTAAGGGAGTAAATATGTAATGGAAATGGGTAAGAGCTGGCGCTTGCAATTCTAACAACAGATTAAGGAGGAGATGAAAAAGGTCAAAAGGAAAAGGTCAGTGTGGCTACAGAGTGATGTGAGACAATGATTTGGACAAAATGAGAGTGGCTAATATGGGTGCACACGCTGCTTCTGGGAAAGGTGGAAGAATGAAACTGAGGTACAAGAATAGAGGACAGAGGATAGCCCATTAGAGACAGTACAGCACACCTCTCAGCAGTCCAGATTTTCCTGCAATCACCCCGGGGATAGCACCAGTGGCTGTGCTTGGCAGAGGCACTGGGAACTAAGGTCGGGTGGCACTACGCCAGGGTAATCCTATGGCTAGGCTGTAAAGGCCCCAGGGCCATTAGCCTAGTACACACCTATGAACCTATGTCCAGATTTTTGCCTCATATTTTTGTTCTGTTCCTCATGTTTTTATTTTCTGGAAAATCTCTGAGGATTGAACTAACTAAATAAAACATTTGAGTTTCAGACTTCATTTCCTTCATAAAATGTATGTCACTGCAATTTTTTTTCTAATAACTTTATAAGTTTATAGGAGCATTAATTAAAATCTGTCCCTCTTTTTGGACTTTGTCCCCCCTCCCCCATTATTTCTGCCTTTTTCCAGATTTCTTGTGCTAAAAGGTTGAGAGGTGTGTAGTGGAGAGTACTTTAGCACAGATTTGAGAAGCTATTTTTTCAGAGAAAGAGAGCTATAGATTCTCTGGAGCAAGTCTGAGATGTCAGTGCTTTATAAAACCACATGGTCCTGAAAGATAGCATAAAAAAGACTAAAGAGATTGGGCAACCCCAGTTTGGAAGAGAAAGCAACTACTTAAATTCATTTTTATGGGCAGAATAAAACTGACAATTTAACCCCTTTGTTTGTGTAATCTAGTTACTTGCTGGTTACTATAAATTGCTGCAGCCATTTATATAGTTAAATAAGGGAAAAGGGATAAGAAGCCTGGTAGATTACTGGGTGAGTCATATAAGTTAAACAGGAAGTCTCACTTCGTGGTGGATCGTGTTACGGTCATGGCTGCAGCACAGGGCCTGCCTGATGAAGGTGCTAATAAGAAGTTCATGTCAATGACTGAATGAGTGAGCATTAAACTGGATAATTGTACAGTAATGTTAGTGAGGTAATGGAATTTTTGAATTTGTGTGTGTTGGCTACAAAAATGTTGCAAAAAAAAAAAAAACTGTGATGAAGGAAATATGGAAACATGGTAAGGTAATGATAGAGGTGCATCTGCTGAATGAGAAACAAATATACCAGGTAGATAATGCTTAAGGGAAAACAATTGTATTAGAGGTGCACCAGAAAAGGAGAACGGTATGCCGAGTGTGACCTTTATGCAGCAAAGGTTAATGACATGGACACTTGACGGGGTTGAGGGTCAACATAACTGTTAAGGTGTTTACCTTACAGTCAAAATACAGGGTTTGATTTTCCCCTTTGGTCACTGACAGGTTATTAGCTTGGCGTACAATAGTCTGCAGACTTATTGCCTAGAATTTGCCTATTAATCTAAACAGACAAAAATAAAGCAGACCCAGTGTTTTTCTCTCCCTGGAGCTAATGCTGCATTTGGTCCTACCAGGCACCTAGTGTTTCTCTCTCCACGGAGTTAAGGCTGCATTTGGTCTTACCAGGTACATTGCTATTTGTTTTGAGACTTGCTTGATCAGATATCAAGTCCTAACACTGCTGCAACAGGCTTAGAAAATGTATAATGCAAGGTATTTCCATTGGGAATGACAAATGCTCTAAGGCTCAAAACATGGGCAATGTTTACTGTATGTATGCAGGGAATCAAGACTTAAGATATTAAAATTTTACATACTGTACCCACCATTGTTCAGAAGTCATTTTGTGACATGATTCAAAAATTTTATCGACTCTTAAGAAGCTCTGCAGGTCATTTGTAAGCATGATGCTAGCCAATTGGCTGAATTTATGAAGCTCTGCAGGTCATTTGTAAGCATGATGCTAGCCAATTGGATGAATTTATGAGGCTCAGCAGGTCCTTTGTGAGTATGATTCCAGCCAATTAGATGAATTTAAGAGGATTGTCAGGTCATTTGTAAATATGATTCTGGCCAATTGGATAAATTTACGAACTGCAGGTCATTTGCGAGTAGGATCCTGGCCATTTAGAAGAATCATTTCAACTTCAGGGAGTTGCAGGAGGTGAATCTTATGAAACTGCAAACATTGCATCAGTCAGAATATTGGCCTGGACCGGACAAAGCTCTTAAGTGGCTGGTTGAGGAGGAGGCCTTTTTTTGGTTTTCAGAACTCAAATGCCATAATGGTAACAATCAAAACCTCAAATACCAGCTGGATTATTGCATTTTAGATTGAACATTGACTGTATAATGCATGTAATATGTTTTCTATCTTTCAACAGGTAATGTTATCTATGCCTTTAAATTTGAAGAATTAATATCATCATTATTTTGCTGTGTGGCGCTGGGTCTGCTAAAGGTGTGTGAGTTAATGTATCTCACAATTTTTTTAAGTTTGGCCATCTACATTTAAAATGCTTTGTGGGAGGGTGGCCTGGGGCTTCTGATTATTGTGCTCTGCTGGAGTCTTCAAATGATATTGTCTAACAGAGATGGAGAGACATGATATGGAATAATGCACTTCTATATTCTCTTCTTGTGATAAAATTCATTTCACGCATGACATGACTACTGATATTACAAAAGCAGATGTAATGGTGTGTGATCTGTTCAAAATGTGGTAGGATGGGTTTAAACTAATTAGTGCCAGAACTTAACTGTTTGCAACTGATTCAATAAATGATAAATAGTTTAGTAAACAGTTTAACATATTAAAGTGGAAGACCACTAAGTTGATATTACTGGGGTGAATAGGGTAGTGGAGAATCATGATGTATGTGTATACCCCCTTTTATATATATATATATATATATATATATATATATATATATATATATATATGTGTGTGTGTGTGTCTGTGTGTGGGTGTACTTTACATGGTCGACTTTTCAGAAAGTCAACTTTCATATGGCCGAGACCATATGATTGACTTTTGAAAAACCGACCATGTAAAATAAACACATAAAACACAACAGACACTTACCTTAAACTGTTAGCAGGGCAGCTACACCCACATGCACCCCCACCCCGTAACTTAAATATACCAAATCCGAGATCACACTACAGTGTGGAAGAGGGAAATTTTCCCATTCTGCACTGTAACCTTAAACTGTTAGTAGAGTGACTATGCCTCCCGCACCCCCCCCCCCGTAACTTAAATATACCAACTACAGAGCAGAAGAGGGAAATTTTTCCATTCTGCACTGTACAGAGATAGAGGTTCCCCATGGTCGGCTTTTCGAAAGTCAATCATATGGTCTCGGCCATATGAAGGTCGACTTTCTGAAGAGTCAACCATGTGAAGGAGACCCAATACACACACACACACACACACACACACACACACACACACACACACACACACACACACACACACACACACAGTTTTCACCTGGTAAATATGGTTACCAGATGATAAACTTGAAGGTATGACTGTCTATTTGACTGGGTAAATTTACACGTATCAGCTATGACTGGGTGTTAAGATGCATCATAGTAAATCTAGCATGATTGATGTTTTAATTCCTTTGACTGTTAAATGACATTGGTTGGTTTCAAGTTATTTTTTATGTAAGAAAAGCTGTGGCATATGCACAGGAGGTAGGTGTTGTGTCAGCTGTTGCCACCTCTCTCAATTTACGGCCACTTTCCTACTTTTTATGCAGTCAAGCACAACTGTTGCAGGTCTTTTCTCATGCAGTCCAGCCATTTCATCTAACTGTTCTCATTTCCTCTGTCTTCCTCATGTGTTTCCCAAATCTGGTTTACCGAATTTTGCTTTCTTGCACATGTGATAGAACTACTATTCTGTTCTCTTTACAATTCAATGGTGACTACTTTGGATTCTGCAATGATGTCCTCATTTATTTGTATGTCCCACAGTACAAATCCTACTATCTGTCTCAAACTTCATCTTCATTACCCCAAGCTTCTTCAGCTGCTCTGTCTTCACTGCACAGATTTCCAAGAATAAAGGGATTCTGCATCATTTAAAGTGCATGTCGGTTTCAGTGGACTTCATAACTTCTGTTTTATCCAGCAGAAGTAACTTTGTGGAACTAAGACTGAACAGTTAAAGATGCTTATGTTCAAAACAGAATTTCTAAAACTTCTCAGTGAACAAGAGAAAGACAAGATTGTTTTCTTAGATCTAGTGTTAATTAACAATGACGAGATACAAAGATTACAAATTAAAACACAAAAATTTGGCTTGCAGCAATGTGTTGTTACTTTACAACAGCATGCCTTTCAATAACTTGTAGGCCTGTTAGAATGGAAGTGATGAGATGGAGTATCCATGAAAAACAATAAGGCTTGATCCCAAACTATGCCGGATATATATATATATATATATATATATATATATATATATATATATATACACACACACACACATTTTTTTTCAGATAAACTTGTCATTTAAGTGAGGTTGTGCAGGTGAAATCAGTGAATGCACTGACTGATATGCACCCACCTCTGCTTAATGACTACCGTCAATGTCTAAACAATTTCAAAGTTCGAAGATCGTTGAAGACACTATAGGTAGGTGAAATGGTAGGGGGCAAAAAGGAGGCTCTGACTATAGAGAGGATAATAAAAATATATCAGCAGACTAAACCGAAATACTGAATATAACCAGAGCAACTGAAAATGAGATGACAAAAAAGATGAAACTATTAAATAAATATTAGAAAAAGTCAAACATTGTAAGCATTAATGGGAACAAATATTCAACTATCAGCAGGACTTAACAAGGAATGTGCATCTTAGGCAGTTAAAGTCAAACACAGTGAGAAATATTTACTATATACCAGCTAAATGGCAAATGTTGTGCCAGATGCTTTTTTTTTTTGTGAACTGGCAAATAGTCAAACATTTTAAGAGGTAGAGCTGGTAAGATCTAAAAATATATTTACAGTAAGACATGGAGAAATTCCATAGAATAACAGGTTATCCTTAGGAATTTCCACATAGAGTGCAGCGTGTGGAACAACTGGTAATAACAGAATATAAAAAACAACAAATATAGATGCATGTGTCCAGCAGACAAACAACTGGTAATAACAGAATATAAAAACAACAAATACAGATACATGTGTCCAGCAGACAAACAACTGGTAATAACAGACTATAAAAAACAACAAATACAGATGCATGTGTCCAGCAGACAAACAACTGGTAATAACAGAATATAAAAAACAACAAATACAGATGCATGTGTCCAGCAGACAGAAGAACCCACTGACCACTAAGTATAATGAAATGAGAATGCAAGGAAACCATCTCAGGACAATAAGCAGATGGAAAGTGTAGAGCCCTGAATAACTAAAACTCCCAGGCAGCTATTGAAAAGGTAAAGTAAAAGAACATTTATTCTTTATTGTTGCATTTTTATTATATTATTTTTGCCTTTGGCCAGGACTGCTGCTGAACAGTTTTCCAACCTGAAAAAATACCTGTTTAAAAATAAATAAACTAAATTACTAAACTCATGACTAATGACTACGTACACCCTTCCCCTTGCTCAGTTGCAATGGTGGGGGCTGTCCCACAAACCCCATTCCCAAACAAAAATATTGCTTGCTGCACTATAGTAGACACTGCATCTGACACGACTAAATTTGAAAGAAAATAATGCCACATGTCCACAAGTCACACACCTGCCTAATGTATATTTTTAAAGCAACATTATGGTACTGTGTCAGTATATAGACCACTTCCAACTTCCACTTTCTAGCTGGTCGGTATGGTTAATTCCCACACCAGGTAACTCAATTGCTGACACTGCAGTACAGCATAAGGGGGTGCTGCACTCCTGTGTGTGCCATCCTGTGGATGAGAATTTAAACTGAAGTCCATCTGCTTGAGTTGGTGGTAGCGCAGGTGGATGCAGAAGATCCCATGACACTTATTGAAAAGAGTAGGAAAGGTTCCATGATGTTATGACCAAATTTCCCCTAGTAGAGGCTGCTAGCCTAGTTGGACTAACCCTGTCAGCAAAGGATAAAAATAAGACATACACAGAAAAGAGAAACATGATTTTTATGTGTTTAGTTTCTACAGTGCTTCACCACCCGGTCCAAAGGAACTAGAGGAAGCTGTAGTATGTTTTCACGGGAGAGGACAAACATAGCTATTTCCAAAAAGAGACAGACAGTGGGAGGTAGTGAGACAAAGAAATGAGCATTAATATCTACTGTACACAATATGAGTTTATGTATGAATGTTAAAAAGAATTTTATCAAATTAAATCTCAGATCAGAATGCAATCAGAACCTCATAACAGTGGGAATATTACAATGTCTACTATACATCTAGTTATGAGGAAATACAAATGACTATATGCAGCTGCAGCACTTTTCTAATGCAGCACAGCATGTCTGTGACGGAATGACTTTTTATCAGAAACTTTAGTGGTAATAAGAAGTTAACTTTTACATTTATCATCTCATGTAAAGGCACTTACCATGGCCCAATAAAGGCAGCAGGTATCAACACACATTAACTATCAACAGCCTCTGCTACTGTAAGTCACTTGGGCATCAGAAGCAGCGACATTAAAATCTGACAGAGTTTTCCATTACAAATCCAGTCAGTAATGTGACTAGGATAATTCCATCTGGAGAAAACTGAAGGATTTAAAGAAAGTGATAATTATTCTAAAATTTTACAGATTACAGAACACATACTACTAATGCTAAATAACATTACTCACTCTCCAGCTATAGCAGAAGTAATAGAATCTTTGATGGAATGTCTACCAGAAATGGAATGAAATACAAACACACACAATACTAATAGAAATCAAAAGGTACAGAAGCCTGCTACAGAGAAGTAGAAACATCATTTGGATGGTAACGTTTTCTATACATAGTTATTAATTAGAAACTTTGGATGACATAATGACCAGGATTCAGAAACATGTCTGGCTGAGTGCAATGAGGCAAAAAGGGCCGTTTTGGGCAATTGTGTAAACCAGTGATTCAATGACACATTAGCTGCAGTAAGGAAAGGCCTCATTATCAGGTAATTTATATGTTTTTGAATTGCTCAGTGATTACCACACTCACTAAAATACCCTTGTAACCAATGCTTTGCTTTAACATAATCACTCCCTGCACTCGGACTTAAACACACAAACGAGCATACCGCCATACCTCTTACCTGCCCCAGAGCCCCCAGAGTGTCCTCAGTTTGTCTCTGTCCCTTGTAAATTACAAATGATTACAGTCATGCAGTAATGTAAGACATTAGACATTCATTCTTTAAATTGTTCAGTAAAGGCATCCAGTTGGAAGACCTGAGGAAAGAGTACCTAGTATCACTTAGTGTTCTCCCTGTCCTTGTCCAGAAATATTAAGTATAGCTCTTTTACATCACTGACCACTACTATCAGTCAATAATGCCAGATATTATAGTAATACAAAAGGGTGCCCCTGGTGTTTAGTGTTCACCCCATATGTCTTTTGTACTGCAAAACCTGTTCCATTAACTTTAGAGGGGATTTAAGGCACTGGTGACTGCTGTCCCCTATTATTGCAGGACTTGTTCATTAGTCAAGGGGAGCTGAGGGGTATAGCAGCCCCCCATTCACACACTATATGACACTTTTTTTAACCACTGATGTCATATATTTGTTTATCTGTATTCCTTTGTAGGAAGGGTTGGGGTTGTTTGAAGAAACTTTGTTGGATATGGATTTTCTTAACAGCACTGATATTAAGATTCTGATGGGATGCATGGAAGTGATTTTAACCAACAATTTTATATTTCCTGAGGGAGAGATATCTAAACAAATCAAAGGAGTTATGATGGGAGCAGCATGCACCCCCATATACACTAATCTGGTCATGTACTCCTGGGAGAAAAGATACATGTTTGACTTAAGCTATTCAGGATTTTGGCCAAATATAATGTTGCGGTGGTACGGCCGTAGCGTTGTTACCTCACAGCAAGAGGTTCTCCCGTTCAATTCTCGGCTGGGCTTGGGACTACCTTCTGTGTGGAGTCTGCATGTCCTCCCCATGGTTGTGTAGCATTCGAAAGACATGCGTGCATAAATGGGCGTGCCTTCGTTGAAGGTTGGCCGTCGAGCTAGCACCTTGGTGTTTCATAAAAATCTACTGCCAATCATTAGTGGACCGGAGTTCCACTGTGGTGACCCCTTACTGGGAAAAGCCGAAAGACAAACAACAACATTTTAAACTTTTGGATGATATATTATGGGCAGGTCTGACCGATATTTTGAAGGACTTTATTCATTATTTAAACACCACCACTGGTTTCTTGAAATTCACTTATTCCCTTAACCTCAATATTAATTAGACAATATTTCTATGGTGGATGGAAATTTTGCATTCAACATACACAGGAAACCCATCTTCAACAGTAATTGCCTTCACTTTGACAGTTGATATCCTTTTAAAATGAAAAAAGGTTTAGTCAAGGGCCAATTCATCCGTTTGTCCAGGATGATTTCTTGTGATGTTTTGTACCAATCTAAATGTGAAAAGCTAGTTAATATGTTTCTTGAAAGAGGCTATCCAGGGAAACTAATAATGGATATTAAAAATGAAATTTGTGATAGGACAAATAGTGATGTTCCACCTCTATTGGGGGTAGGATTGACTAGGTCAACTGACATGGCGGATTATACACATACCAAAAATGAGGGATTTAAGCCTTTTGAGAGAGCCTTAGTCAAAATACAATGCCAAAAGTTAAAAAGTAGGATATTGTTAAAAGATTTTTTTTATCATTTTAGGGTACACATCTTAAAAAAAAAATTGAACTGGGGGTAGGATTGACTAGGTCAACTGACATGGCGGATTATACACATACCAAAAATGAGGGATCTAAGCCTTTTGAGAGAGCCTTAGTCAAAATACAATGCCAAAAGTTCAAAAGTTAAGGATATTGTTAAAAAGAATTTTATCATTTTAGGGGTAAGGAACACATCTTAAAATTGCTGAACTTGGCCCTTGTTTTTTTTTTTAAAAGAGGTCACAATATAAAATCAATTTTAGAGCACAAAAAAGAAGGATTACTAGGAATTAAAGAAACAAAGGGGACCTGCAAATGTGGATTTTGCAAACAATGTCCCTATATTTTCACAGAAGAAAAATGGTGACCCTGCAATATTGGGGGAGTTGGTTAAACCACAAGTAGGTAATTGCCTAACTAAAGGGGTAGTATATTTAGCGATGTGCTCCACTTGTTATTGTTTTTATGCAGGCAAAACAGAATGGGCACTATGAAGAATTTATGAACATAATCATGATATTAACAAGGAAAAACAAATGCGTTATATAAGCATTCTATTACCTGTAAAGGATTCAACAAATGTGTTCTGTATTTTAGAAAATGTCCCAGTTCAGGTAAGGGTCGGCGGTTGGGGGAAAAAATACACAAATACAAGGACCTCCTTTGACAGTTTAATCTAAATGCTTTTGAGCCACCTGATTTAAATGAAAATAGTACAATATAGGTTCATAGGTTGATACTAGGCTATCACCCCTAGGGCCTATACAAGCCTAGCCATAACAATTCCCTGGCTATTTCTTCCCACACTATTTACTTCACTGGACCCCTGTCTAGCAAGGCAACTGACGTGATCCCCGGGGGTGAATTTCCTTTCTCCCATCTAATCATCAAGGTTCCTTTTGAAGAGGGCCAAAGAGGCACTCTGCTTGACATGTATGGGCAATCTATTCCAGAGTCTGGGGAGTCTCTGGGTCAGGAACCTATCCATCCAGCATGTTTTGTTTATTGTGATGACAAGGATTAGATCCCTGGAGCGTGTGGCTCTGAGGGATTGGGATTTCTTTAAGTGTAGCATGTCCAACAGCTCTGGGTTTAACATGGCCTTGTATGCTAAGCAGAGATCACCTCGGAGTAGACGATATCCGACAGAGTATAGCTGGAGTTTTTTAAGGCGGTCAGCATAGGGCATCTGCTTTAAGCCTGTGATTCTTTTAGTGAGGTATTTCTGCGGCCTTTCCAGTTGTTGCAGATGTCTTGAGAGGCACGTACCAAATGGGGCGTTGTATTCTATAATGGGTCTAATGAGGGATGAGTACAGTGGGACAATGACCTCCTTTTTTCTCAATGAAAAAGCCCTTAGTGATGAGGTGTGCCACATAGAAGGATTTCCTGACTGTTGTGGCGATGTGGTTATTGAAGGTGAGACCACTGTCCACCTGTGTCCCTAAGTTCCTTATCACACTTTCAGTGTTTAGTGTACTGCCGCCTATGTGGTAATTCACGGGTGCATGTTTTTTCCCAAAGGGGATAATTATACATTTCTTGGCATTGAGCTTGAGCCCTCTGGCACCAAACATCTGTTTCTGTAAGGCCCTTTTGTAGAGTATCCACATAATTTGGGAATTCAATAATGGCTCCCAGTTTGCAGTCATCTGCGAACTTTGTTAGCCAGAGTCCCTTAGTGTTGGCCTGTACTTCAGAGAAGTAGATGCCAAACAAGAGAGGTCCCAGGACTGAACCCTGAGGTACTCCACTTGTCTGGAGCTGGATTTGGAGTCAGCTACTTTTACAGTGTGGGTTATGTCAGTAAGCCATTTGGCAACCCATCGAGTGATGTAGGGATTAATGCCCAGCTTAGTAAGTTTATCTATGATTCCAGAGTGGGGGATGGTGTCAAAGGCCTTGGCAAGGTCCAGATAGGCTGTGTGGACTGCCTTACCCTCGTCCAAATCTCTGGAGACTGATTCAAAGAAGTCAATCAGGTTCAGGAGACAAGATCGTCCCTTCACAAACCCAAACTGGGTTTGGTCCAGTGTTTGAAGGTTGCCAATGTCTTTGTTTATAAGTTCCATGATAATACATTCCATGTCCTTGCAGATCAGGCTCATAAGACTGATGAGGCGGTAGTTCCTGGGATCCAAGGTTGATCGCCCCTTGTGGAGTGGGATAACTGTAGCTGTGCGCCACTCAATGGGCACGAAGTCTGAGGTGAGGGTATGATTAGACATGACACTTAGGTGAGGTGCCAGTTCATTTTGTAGTTCATGTAGTACACAGCTCGGGATGTCATTTCCCAGTACTAAAGATGAGGGCAGCCAAATCATGAGCATTTTTAGAAAATGTAAATATAGGAAACATGAGATGTATTTGCACATATTGGGATATTTATTTTTTTATGTCTAGAATTTATGGTAGCAATATTAATACTGATGAAACCTAAACATTTTATTTAGTACTTACAAGATGTGGTCTTATGAACCACTTTGACTGCATGCAGAATTTTTGGCTGTAATGAAATGATACTTGTTTCTTATGGAGATGACATGGAGTGTTTCTAAGTGGGTGGAATCCTCATTTTTCAGGAAGTTATATATCTGATTGCAATGAAATAAACAGCTCTGAGGTAGCCCATTAGTTTGTAGTATGAAAATGCTTAACTGCTCTGTTTGAATGGAGTTGTTTTATTCTTAGTGTTTTATTTTTTTTTTACTTGCCAGGGGAAATAGGGCAGAGGATTTGTAACATATGGCAGCACAGCTAGCTGGAATTTTGTAAATAATTATATGCCATTTGTATATCAACCTGATTTGTACAGTTGCTTGTGCTGAAAATGTATTAGTGAGGTTTGCTTGTATTAAAATGAATCTGCAGTGTTCCCTGCCCAGTAGAGTCTGCCAGTAACAGGGGAAGCCACTATTTCAGGTACACGGCCAGGATCAAGGGTTAAATGTTTTAAATGTAACTAGTGGGGCCATGTGTCATATAGATGTCCACAAAGGCAAGGTGGGGGTGCCAGCAAGTGGGAATAACAGCATGCCAGTGGTAAGTTGTCTGGAGACAACAGGGGTACCAAACTATCATAAGAGGTTATATCCTATGTTAGTGGATGTAAAATAGGCCACTCCTAAGAGAGAGAGAGAACCTCTGACAACCATTGTGAAGCCTACAGTGGTTAAAGAGGAACAGTACTTACTTGGGCAGTCTACTCCTGTCAGAGCTTTAGCAGGGTCCCACTCCAAATGCATTTGGCCAGTGTCCACTTTGACTGGAGGTTGGAAAAGGAAGAAAGCAAGTAGGTGTGTTTGAGGATATTCCTGCAGATCTCTTGACAGGGAATGATTTTGATAATGCACTACCTTGTGTGCATGAAGTTACATGCAGACAGGCTTGGAGACAGGCATGTGGGTCTGGTAGCCCTGGGAAGACCCAGAGAACCACCACACCTGAGGCCAGGGCTGGTGCTGTGGATATTTCATGGAGGGAGTTAGCCTGTAGCAGTGATCCTGAAGGTGAGCTACAGCTGCTGGTAGGTACTGGTGTTCCCTTGGACAGAGCGACTGCAAGGGCAGAGGTGAGTGGTAATAGCCAGGTTGATGGTGAGGCAACGCTGTCACAAGTTACCAGACTTTCTGTGGAAGGGGACCTGGGAAGAGTGACAAAAGTAGAGCTGAAACAGGCTCATCTCTCAGACCCTACACTAAGAGGCTTAAGGGAGGTAGCTAGGGAGGCACCTGATTCTCAAGGAAAAGGGGAGTCTGTATACTGGAAAAAAGGGTTACTGTATAGAGTGTGGACACCTGAGGGAGGGCTAGAGGGTGAGGTAATACAGCAGTTGGTAGTGCCTAGAGCCTATCATCTGGCACTTCTAGCCAAAGCCCATGATATTCCTTTTGCAGATGATATGGGCATAAAGTGTACTAAGAGACATATTATGCAGAACTTTTATTGGTCTGGGATTGGAAGGGATGTACCAGGGCATTGCAGGATCTGTGAGTGGTATCAAAAAGTAGGCAAGGCAAGAGACAAGGTCAAATCTCATTTTATCTCTTTGCCTGACATTGAGGAGTCATTTCAGAGGGTAGCTATGAATATTGTGGGGTCTCTGAATATTCCAAGTTCCACAGGGAAGATGTATATCCTAGTGGTAGTTGTTTACACTACCAGATATCCTGAGGAGGTGGCTTTTTCCTCCATTGAGGCAGAAAAGGTGACAAATGCTTTGTTAGAGATTTTCAGCAGGATAGGTTTGCCAAGAGAAATACTGACTGACAGAGATGCCAGTTTCATGTCAGACCTACTGGCTTGTCTGTGGAAGCACTGTGGGTGAAGCACATAAAGAACATCCCCTACCATCGTGGTTAAACTCTACACTAAAGACCATGCTACAGGCATTTGGAGACCAGTGTAAGAGGGAGTGTGACACAAATATTTGCATCATCTGCTTTTTTTGTATAGAGAGGTACCCCAGGAATCTAAAGGTTTTTCGCCCTTTAAGTTGCTGCATGAGCACAGGGTGAGGGGACCTTTAGATATGACTTATGATGAGAGGGAGGGTGAGTGTGAATCCCACAAGGAATCTGTTGTGGCATATGTCCTAAACCTCAGGACAAGGCTCAGGAAGCTCATGGGCTTGGCCCAGGAGAACCCAACAGGAGCCCAACAGCAGAAAAAGGTATGTTATGATAGGAATATTCAAGCCAGAGAGTATACTGTGGAGCAGCAGCTGATAGTTCTCATTTCTGTCAGACACAATAAGCTGCAGGCAGCCTGGGAGGTACCCTTCAAAGTGGTAAGGAAGATCAGGGATGTTAACTGCTGTAGAACTGCTAAACAGGAGGCAGGGGGGCAAATTGTACCATGTTAATAAGATGAAACCTTTCCATGGCAGGGAGACCCTCATGCTGACTACTTGCAGTAGGAGGTAGGAGGAGTTTGATGGGGTTCTATGGCTACATTCAGCCAAACAGCAAAATCCCAAGTTACTATGGTGGAGTCTAGGTTTGCCGGCATATATGACAGTGCAGAACTGTAGTGCAGTCAGCAATGCCAAGGCAGATGGAATCTCAAGGCAGGGTATGGATAATTTATTCCCAGATGGGCTCATTCCTCTCAAGCAATGTTTTTCAAGGGGGCACTTGAAAAACTAGCTTGAGTCTTCAAAGGGGGAGAGGTGTGGTGATAGGTCTTGCCATCCATGTCAGGAGAAATAGGGCATTGGATTTGTAACATATGCCTGCACAGCTAGCTGGAATTTTGTAAATAATTATATGTAATTTGTATATCAAACTGATTTGTATAGATCCTTGTGCTGAAAATGTAACAACAATGTGCCCTGCTGGAAGAAAAATAAATGTACATACATTATTGTAACTGTTTAAAGGTCTACATTGTAACAGCATATACTGGAAGTGAAGAGGTTAATCTTAATCCACCTGACTTTTGAAAAATATTTTTGAAATTAAATTACTTTACGGGTTAAGCCATAAAGATGTTATCCCACAGTTTTGAATGGAGCCAGAGATGCAATGTCTGTTCTAGAGAATAGTTATCTCCTGTAGGAAGAGTGAAATGGTTTTACTTTTTTTTACTTCTAGGATATTTGTGTGTATTGTAGCACATAGGTGCTAAAGTCCTGTCAGCTTCTGGTGTTGGTGATAGCATGGAACCAGACATCAGATGACCAGATGTGATGACATTGTATAATCAACTCTTACATAATATTTAGATATTACACTGAGAAGTCTTTCAGTCAGACTGGGCAGTCTGTTCTTGGAAACCTGACTAGAAAGACCCTCATCATTTTGCCTTGCAGTAATAAGTAACTTAACTAGGGAACAGTAATTCTTTTAGAGTAGTCAGGAAAATATAGCAAAATTAGAATACTGTTTTTCTACAACTGTGTGAAACTTTTAATTGGTGTTATTTTTAATATTCCCTCTGCTGAAACTCTGGTGTTTATTGTAAATAGATATTTAGTATGTTCATACTCCTTTATTAATTATTATTAAATATAGTTAATAATTTCATTGTGGCTGGTCCTTTTTAGAAAATATATATTTTTGAGAGTATTTGCACATATTTATTTGGTGACAGCTCTGGCCACTCCTGAAGACTTGCTGTTTGGTCAACATTACCATTTGTATTAGTATTAATTGTACACAGTATAATTGTTGGCACAAAGTGAATCTGTGCCATCCTTTCTCAGGTGTGTGTGTGTCAGCACTAGCAAATCAAATCTCAAAGAGTGTGTGTGTGAGCTGCTTGTAGCAGGGACACAAAGCACTGATTTCACAGAGACTGTGTCCTTTTTGTGCAGATTTTCTTGTTTGGCTTCTTGGGCCAGCCTGCACTCCCATTTTTGTTTGATTTCTAATACTTTATTGAAAACAATTATTATAACAAAATTCCATCTTATGAGCATACCAAAATCTAAGATAAGTCAGCCACTCTGCAAAGGTTAAAAATAAATAATCCACTTACAGAAAGATGGTGTACTGAGCTACATATTGTAGTTAATGTAAAAGGTCCTGTCTTTACAGTTGGCAAAAACAGATAGAGAAAATAGCCTTTGCTCATTTTATAAATTTACTTTAAGTAATTTTAGATTGTAGACAATTTAATGATAGCTACTGGCAGTAGAGCATATCTAGCAGCGTTAAAAGACTATCCCATTTAAAATATTGCACATGCTATGGATTGGTATGCTTTTTAAATGTTGAATTGTCATAAAACGTTTATATTTTCAAATATAATTAGAACAGTAATGTTCATATAACCTGCACAGCAATGGCCATTCAAATATGTATAAAAAATCAAGTAGATGGGTTTAATATGATTCCACAATTCACAAAAAGCCGTTAGAACTACACAGAATAGTTAGTAAAAGGACTACTTCTGAGATACAAACAAATGAACTGCAAAACTTGTCAGAAATACATTACAAATGAAATGGCAAAGATATCTGTAAGCATATGAATGCCAACAGTTTTTCTGAAAGCCAGCTATGTGGCCAATGTGCTATAGATGGATGAAGACATTCACAGACATTTTAGTAGAGGAAAGTTTTTGTTGGTACTGAATCCAGTGACAAGTATGATTTGTCTGTCAAATTATATAATGAAGCACTTGCTACTGTTTTTAGAGGACCAGACCACAAATACCCAAGGAAGGTTTAAGTGCAGACGAGATATAATGATGGTCAGAAAAGAGGAGAGAGATCTGTTTTTCTTTATGTCTGATAAGATAAATTAGTCAAAATACTCTAAGGCTGTTGTTCAGTATTAGAGAATGAATAGATAACAGCTAGTACCCATGGCACATTGAATGAGCTTTCAGCAGTTCTAGAGGGGCACAAGTATATAGTATGAACCAAGAATGGGAAACCATAAGAGCAAGAAGCTAAACCCAGACATTCAGGGGCAGAATGTTGGAGGAAATGGAAGAAACTGAACTCAGCAGTTCTTATACATTACTGCCAGTGCTTTCTGTTTAAAAATAGTTTCGTTTATTTATTGCAATTCAAAAATCAAAATAGGCTTTTCCCTACTCTTGTAAAATATTAACTGCATATACAGTTCTGTTTTGGTCATTTGTAAAATTAAAGACAGTTTTATAGGTCATGTTTTTTTTTCAAAGTGATCTACTTAATCACATTTCCAAGACAATTCTCTTCACAGTGTAGGTTCCTGCACTGGTTGCTCTCAGCAGCATTTCAAATTGCTTCCCTCCTTGCTCTTTTCCCTCATTTGCTTCTGTTTGTTCCTTTCTTTGTTCTTTTATTCCTCCCCCACCTTTCCCTTTCACTCACATACCTTTCCCCCTTTCTTTCTTCATCCCTCCCCTCCTTCTTTCATTTCATATGGCTCAAGTGATAAACTTATGCTGGACCTTTTATTGCTCTAGCCATCATTAGCACCACGAAGACTGCAGTTAGGATCTTCAGGATGAAAAAAGTAAATAAAATACCACAATAGTTTGTTTAATGTAGACTGTGATGCAGAACATTTCAATTTATATTAATATTTAGGACTTACCTAATGCCTTTTCAAAATTATCTTCATCAAGGTTTGCTTTAAAGAAAAACAAAACATTAATATTTGAGGTGTATCCTTTCTTGATGCAGTTTTGTAATACTGTGTGTAAAACTGTACTGCAAGCAGATTTGTTTATCATAACATTTTTTAGCCATGTACATACAAAGTGTAATTAAGAATAAAAGAAAGGTACTCGCTCATCTTTTGTTACTTATGGAGGAAATACGCAATCATTTCTTCCAAGTGCTGGAAATTGCATTAAAAGGTGAACACTCAAGTAAATGCAAGGTAATTAGGAACCATGTTTGTACAAGGTAACATATCATCTGTATAGAAAAAGGTTAAGTCCCAAAACCAGAAAAACTTCCTTTTTAGCCTCAACAAAAAGTTGAAATCCCTCATCAAATCCTCTAAAGCCAGCTATGAAGGCAGAATTGTGGCAGACACTAAAAACAATAACAAGGCCTTCTATAGTTATATCAAGAACCTCCACAGCAATACCCAGATTTGCTCCGAGTTACTGAACAATGGTACCTCTTATACTGAGCCAACAGATATTGCCAACATACTGGCCAACAGATTCAGTGCCAACTTTACCCCCTCAAATGACTACTCACAATATGGGAAGAATGCCAGGCACCCAACATTACTGCAGCACACGTTAAAGCTACATTGTCCAAGGCCAAGAATACAGCTTCCATGGGACCCGGTAATATCTCTGGCTGTGTTCTACATGAAATACAAAGCGAACTGGCATCACATCTGTTTGACCTGTTCAGTCACAACCTCACCTCAGGGTTTGTCCCTACCAAATGGTGCACTGCTACATTCATCCCTCTCCATAAAGGGGGAGTGACTACAGACCCTGGGAATTATCGCCCCATTAGCCTGACAAGTCTGATATGTAAATCTATGGAGCGCATCATTATGGACCTGATTAACAAAGATGTAATAAATCTCCATACTCTGGACCCCACATAGTTTGGCTTTGTGAAAGGGAGATCATGCCTGGTCAACCAGGTTGACTTCTTTCAGTCAGTCACCATGTCTGTGGATGAAGGTAAGGCAGTACATACAGCCTACCTCAATTTGGCCAAGGCCTTTGATACCACTTCTCACTCAGGGATTATTGATAAACTCACCAAATTAAGCATCAACTCCTATATAACTAGGTGGGTTACAAATTGGCTCAGAGATTGAACACACAGTGTGAAAGTAGCGAACTCCAAGTCAGACTGTCAAACAGTCACAAGTGAAGTTCCACAGCGATCGGTCCTGGGTCCTCTTCTTAGGTTCATAGGTTCATAGGTTCATACTAGGCTATCTGCCCTAGGGCATTTATAAGCCTAGCCAGAATGTGTTTGGCTTTCGCCACCCATTTTAAATTTATTTTGCTATGCCCTTTTTCGAGGTTAGTATACTGTGCCTCTGTCTAACAGTGACACAGAAGTGATACCCAGGGTAAACCTATGATCTCCCATCCACTCATCAAGATTCCTCTTGAGGAGAGTCAATGAGGGACTCTGCCTAACCTGGACTGGGATTTTATTCCAGAGTGAAGGGAGCCTCTGGGTTATGAATCTGTCCCTCCAGCATGTCCTATTTATTTCAGTGCTGAGGTTCAAGTCTCTCGAGAGCATAGCTCGATGGGATTTGGATTTTCTGAGGTGCAGCATGTCCATTAATTCTGGGTTGGACATGGCTTTATATGTCAGGCACAGATCGCCTCTGAACAGGCGGTATGCCACTGAGTAGAGCTGGAGTTTCTTTAACCGGGCAGCATATGGCATCTGTTTGAGCCCTTTGATCCTCTTGGTGAGGTACTTTTGGGGTCTTTCCAGTTGCTGCAGGTGTCTGGTAAGGTACATCCCAAAAGGGGCATTGTACTCAATTATGGGCCTGATGAGGGATGAGTAAAGAGGCACGATGACCTCCCCTGATCTAGATGTGAATCCCTTCATGATTAGGTGGGCTATATAAAATGTTTTTCTAACCACTTTGGCCACGTGGTTGTCAAATGAGAGATTGCTATCAACTTGGGTCCCCAGGTCCCTAATTACTTCTTCTGTACTTAATGGATTACCACCTATGTGGTAATTTGTGGGCACTTTGTTTTGCCAAAGGGATGACTATACACTTTTGGCATTTAGCTTAAGGTCATGGCTCTGGCACCAGTTGTCTGTTTCTATGAGGCCCTTTTGGAGGATGCTTGTGTCGGCTGGAGAGTCGATTATGGCACCCAGTTTGCAGGCATCTGCGAACTTGGTCAGCCACAGTCCTTCCGTGTTGGCCTGTACCTCCGAGAAATATATACCGAACAAGAGAGGTCCCAGGACTGAGCCTTGTGGGACACCACTTGTAACTGGTTTGGAGTCTGATATGGCTCCAGCAATTCTAACCATGTGGGTTCTGTCCTTGAGCCAGTTTGCAATCCATCCAGTGACATAGGGGTTTATATTTAAGCTGGTGAGCTTATCTATAATGCCCGAGTGGGGTATTGTATCGAAGGCTTTTGTGAGGTCCAGGTTGGCTGTGTGGACCACCTTCCCCTCGTCAATGGCCTTGGTGACTGTTTCAAAGAAATCAACCAGGTTTAAGAGGCAGGATCTGCCCTTAAAGCCAAACTGGGTAGGATCCAGTGTCTGTAGGTCCCCAATATCTTTATTTATGAGGTCCATGATGATCCTTTCCATAGCTTTGCAGACCAAGCTAGTCAGGCTTATGGGGCGATAGTTTCCAGGATCCGTTGAGGCACCACCTTTATGGAGAAGGACCACTGTTGCTGTACGCCACTCATTGGGCACATATCCTGTAGTAAGGCTGAGATTGAACAGTAGTTTTATGTTTGGGTTTAGCTCTTCTTGGAGTTCATGTAGGACGCAGCCCAGGACACTGTCTGGTCCCATTGACGCTGTGTTTTTTGCTTTGGAGAGGGCGGCTCTTACCTGAGCATCTGAAATGTCAGGGGGGCAGCACTCTGCTGGGATAGATATTTGCCCTGTTGGTGGGGAGGGGGGGGGGAGTTTGCACTGAACCTGTCAGCTAGGATGTTGGCACAGAAGTCCTTCTATGTGGCACATCTCATTACTAAGGGTTTTGCATCTAGGAAGAAAGAGGCCCTCATCTCTCTCTAATCTTCCCTCATTAGACCAATCATCGAGTATAATTCCCCATTTGGGCATTGACACCTGCAACCACTAGAAAAGCTACAGAAGTACCTCATGGAGAGGATCCTAGGCATTAAACACATGTCCTACACGAACAGACTCAAAAGACTCCAGCTATTCTCTGTCTCATATCGCTTACTTAAAGGCAATCTCAGCTTGAGTTACAAAGCCATGTCTGACCCAGCTCTATTAGAAATGCTACAGCTAAAGAAATTCAAATCCCTTCACACCACATGCTCCAGAGACCTCAACCTCATTACCAGAATCAACAGAACATGCTGGAGGGACAGGTTTCTCACCCAGAGACTGCCCATGTTCTGGAATAGACTTCCCATACATGTCAAACAGAGCACCTCACTGTCCCTCTTCAAGAGAAATCTTGATGAGTGGATGGGTAATAGAAAGTTAATAGAAAGTTCACCCCGGGGATTACTGCAGTGGCTCTACTTGATAGTGGCACTGGGAACTAGCATTGGGCGGCACAATGCCAGGGCACTTCTATGCACTAGTCTTGTAAAGGCTCCCTGGGTCATTAGCTTAGTACACACCTATGAGCCTATGAACCTATGTAGTTGTGTTAATAATCTATAATCAATGCCAGCAGATGGCACTAATGATAACATGTCAGTGCTCAGCTCCCTGCAAGTTCAAAGGTTCATAGCTGAATATTAGGCTAATTAATCTAGTGGGCTTTTTTAAGCCTAGCCAATAACTTGAGGTCAGAATTAAATCCTGTACCTTGTGTTTATGAGGCAAAGACCTTAACTATTATGCCAAAATTACCCCCCAGAAAGTCTGTCTATTAATCTGAGTATTATTTTATCACACCACAAAGGAACTCCAGATGTCAAAATGTCAGTGGTTCAAATAAGGTGACGTACCTTTGATGAAAACCGAATCACAAATATTTTAACTGGAAGGGTAATAACTGAATCTCTTGTTTTGTCAAAGTCAAACCTACTGGTGTGAATAAGCAGAAATGAGGAGATACACTTTACTGTAAATGGTGTCTTGTTTTTATGGAAGGCAGTGGCATGTAATGATAAATACTAAAGGAAATAACAATAACATCATCTTACATTTTATTATGCTCTGAGACATTTTATAAACTGGCACAAATAAAAGATGATGAAGTGACCTACTTTCCTCAGTCAGCAATCACAGATTCATTCCATGATGCATGTTCCAGTGATAACTAATATTTCCCTTGGAAGCAGTTGCAGGAAATGCCAAATGTTTACCTTGCCCTTGTTGACATGTCATGGCACAGAAAACTTGGAGATGACTTCCAGCAACACACACACACAATTTTTAGCCTTGGTTGTCTGCAGACAGGCACTAAGTATGAAGCCCCACACCTGTCTCCATACTTATACAGCACATATTCACAGACACACCTCCAGCACACAAACACAACCAGTCTCTTCCAATTTAGCACTGGTCCATGTGATGGACATGTTTTGCCAGCACACGTGACAGAACAGGTATATAAATTTACTAGCCTACAATTTTTATTTTAATTTTGCCATCACAGTGGTACAATATGAATATGGATACATAAGCAGAGGCATGGAAATGCATGTACCCCCTGAGGAATTGCATCTAATTTTACAAAAAAGATCGCTACACATGTTATTATAATATTTATCTCCCATATGAAACCCTAAACTTAGTTGAACATTTCTGCACAACTTTCATCCCTTATATCACTACAGAAGGCATTTCACTTTATTTACTGTTACCTTTTCATCAAAGCAATCCTTTGTTTCTACTTTGGATTGTTGGCTCCATTATGTGTCACCCATTTTTTCAGACTATGTTTATAACAAATGTGCATGTACATTCTCAGAAATTATCTTGTCTTCTCTTCCATTATCTTTCTGTGTGTTACTGAACACAGACCTAAACCTTTTGACTGCTTTTTACAAGAGACTTCTTGATAACCCAAATAATCTTGAGTATTTCTTTTAGAACCCCTATATTTGGGGAGTATTTTTTATCAGTATCAGTATCATGCCTACATCCTTCATTTAGATTGCCTCTGGGATGAAGCTGAATGGTAACTACATGGCTCTTTCTGCAGTACAAATCCTCAATATAATCTCCCAAGTTGAATTGCACTAACCACTTATTAACTCAATAAGTATAAATGGATAGTAAATGTAAAGAGTAAATAAATGTCAGTAAAATACCTTGGCCTTTTTCCTCCTAACTATCAAGAGGAAGAGGAGGGCACATTAATTGAGGCCATGGCAAAAAGGTGGCATCTGGTCCACACCCATGGGCCAGGATATGGAGAGCACATAATAGAACTGATGTGTAAGTTAACACAGTAAGTCTGTGTATTGCTGTGCAAGACTGACCATGCTGTGCATCAAATATTAGCATTCCCATAAGGGCAGAGGGGTGGGCAGATCATAGTCATCATCATCATCTATTCAGCTCAAGCGGGGCAGAGTGATGGAGAGAAAAATGTTAAGGCAGGTGGAGGATTATGGGAGGTGGATGCAGTAGCTTCAAACATGACTAAGTTTTGTTGAGTTAGGGATCATATCCTTCAGAGTTGGGATGGAGCTTCCATGGTGTGAAACCTAGGCAGGTGCACTGTTTGGCCCTGCAGTTTTAGGACTAGAGGTGTCCTGGACAATGGATGACATAGCACTTCTGAAGCATTACTGGAATCCTGCTGTGGACATCTACATGGAATGGCAAATTGGGCCACTGTCCTTGACCTCACAAATGATCATGGCTAAGTATGACACTCAGTAGACCTTTAGTGGATAGGAATGACATAGATCAGCAGGACCCACAGCAGCTGGTCTGGTGCAATGCCCACTCAGTCAAGTCAGATGAGCATGATCATGTTAGTGTCCCCTTCTAGGGTTGGGGGAGCTGGACATGGGTGACAGTGATACTGTCACTGGCACATTGTGTACCTTCTGCATGCATCTAACTTTTAAGTGATACTGTCACTGGCACACTGTGTGCCTTCTGCATGCATCCAAGTTTTAAGAGTGCACTAAGTGTGCAACCCTTGTATGGCCATGCTGGAAATTTGCAGCATCTTCAAGGAGGTAGCACAGAATGTGCACGACAGCCATGCCTGCTCTAAATCTCTCTAGGCCATATCTTCCAGTACCATACCTCTCAAATGTACAGATTTTTGCAGAATGTCCAGATTTTTGCCTCAGATATTTTGTCTGTTCTTCATAAAATCTGTGGGGTTTTTTTTGGCATCTCATGGAGGATTGAAGTAAATAAATAATGACAAAATAATGACATATATTTGAATTTCAGACTTCATATCCTTCAGAAAAATGCATGCTAACACAAATCCTGTTATTCTAGCAGGTTTCTAAGTTTATAAGAGCAATATTCAAAATCTGTCCCTATTTTTGGGCCTTTGTCCTCCCATTGTTTTAGGCTTTGTCCAAATTTCCTGCGTTAAGAGGTTGAGAGGTATGTCCAGTATGTGTTGTAGAATGTCATGCTGTATCTACAAAAGGTGCAGTTCCTCATTCAGGCCACACAGTGCACCCATCATGTCTAGCATGGTGTGTCTACTGGCATTTGTGCCTGTATCACTAATGTGTACACTTCCTGATTGATGGCAAAGGTGACATCACCCAAGCCAGGAAATGTCTGAGTAATGGGAATGATGACCACCACAGTGGGTGCTTCCTTCTTGACTGAAGAGTGGTTCATGGAAACCAACTTTTGTGGTGCCTCCTGTACAACCTGAATGAAGCTAGTATGGACTGGACATCCAGTGCTAAAAAGGGCTGCAGTGGATTCATCCTGCTACTTCTACTGCAGCTCATCTGTTGTAGAAGTGTGAATGCCCTCTAATGTTAGCACCTCTTAAAATGTTACGGCACCATCGGAATCTGTCTGTGCGGTGTGCAATTCCCACCATCTGCCACAGCTGACTGTGGACATCAGGCATGTAGCTATCCATTGCACTGGTCACTCTACCACAGGAATATATGAAAGCATAAAGATAACATACACGTGGCAAGTGAAATCACCTGACACTAATCCACACATGGCACACACATAGCCACATGCTGATGTGTTTAGCCCATAGATACAAATACTTTGTGGTGCAGATTGTTACTGTTTCAACCTTAATGTATTTGTGCAAATACATGTATTGTGTTCTACTGAATATAATGTGCACTGAATATGCACTGATACAAACTTCTTTGATAAGCAATGTTGAGACAGAGTGATTGTAGAGGTATGACTCTAATCTGCTCTACCAGAGGGTGGCAATGGTTGTGTAAAAAGACATTTTGTGCAATCAGTTTGTCACTGGTTTGCAGTGCATCGTTATGAATGCAACTTGATTTTCTTGCATACTGTTAGCAGGGATGCAAAGTACTAAGTACTTGCTTTTGTGCCTTATAGTGCCAGAAGAGGTAGCACTGAAGTATGATGCTTAGCAGAGATGGTAGTACAGGATCTTCAGCCTGCAGGAGAAGCAACTAAGGTAGTTATGAATCATTTAATGCAGCAGTAAGTATGTTATGTACATGTGTAGTAAGTTTTGTCTTTTTTCTTCTCTGTTTTCTCCTTCTCCATGGGGTCAGCTATGGTGTTAGGTGGAGGTAAGAGGGAGACACCAGGGCCTGTACTGGCCATTTTGCCTATTATATGTTCACCTGCAGCTCACAGGCTTACCTTTCTGCAGGGGTACAAAAGTCATCCTCGAGAAAGTGATGAGAAGGGTTCATTGATGCCCTCCATGGGCATCTCTTCTGTGGAAAGCAGGGCCTTCTCACCTAGAAGAGCCCTCTTGGGGTCCTCTTTGGTCATCCAGCGGCAAATGTGATGAGTAGTGATCACAGATAAATTAAATCAAGTACTTCCAACTATTAAAAAGTACATTCTAAAATGTCTGTTATACATTAATTGAGATCATTTGAACTCTTTACAATAAAGGTTTGTTTAAGCAACAAACTGAGTTAAAGGAATTCAATCATTAATCCAAATTCTAGCTTAACATGAAAGGTTAATGACAATTTGAGCAGAAATGATCAGAACTAAATTTAAGAATAGATATAGGAAATAAAAATGCAAAGATGATCTGGGGTTATTCAAATAAACTTGAAGTACCAGTAAGTAGTTGTGACTGTTAAAAATTGATGTCTAACACTAAATTGCTGTACTCATAGATATGGGACTAGGTATTAAAGGTATTGCATGTTAAACATTGCTTATATTAGACATTGGATGGGTATTCAGAAACAGTTTACACATCAAAGTACTAAACAAGATTTTTTTTTAATCTTACCTGGTTTCACTGAATGAAGATAATATATCTAGATATGCATGTAAAACTTACTGTTAACCATTTTATTCAAGCTCAGCCTAACTTAATTGGTAGTTTCTCTGAAATGCTTATCTAGCACATTCTCTCAGTCTAAGAAATATATTTTTAAATACTCATTTGCATTAAGCAGTGTTTCACTAAAAGTAATTTCTGAAAGCCAGCATCCATGAAAAATGAGTGAAGGAAAACTTGGATAAACAATTATATCAGACTAGAATGGTCTGAAAAAAACATACAGTGAGATGACTACTTGTATACATTAAAACAATTATATAATGTTAAGCATAAATAACAGACAACCAGGCCGCCACTTAACTTAAATGCTTTTGTCTCTTAACACACATCTTCAGAACAGATATACACAAAGAATGAACAAAACAACAACTTTTTTTTATAAAAAAATAAATACAATTTATTCTAGTTAATCCATATGTTGTGCATTTTGGAGTTTGTGTGAAAAAAAATTACCAGTAGAGATTATACTCCAAATTTAGAGCAAAAATAATTCATTCTGAAGATAAAGCTGTTATAAAACAGTGAGCCAAAAGCTGGTTTAAACTTAGATTAAAACAAAAACAAAACCAAAAGAAAAATCACTTTAATAAGACAATAAATAATTCCAACAAATAACTCCAGTAAGCTCTTTCGTCTGTAATAAGGCTTCTTCAGACTGAAGTTAATACATTCAATTAAACACATTTAAAGGCTTTAAATACCGCATGACTAAATAATTAGTGTTTTAACCCCTTGCCTTTTAAATACATAACATCTTCTTGGTTGTTTAAACCAGGTGGGTAGCGAGCATTCAGTCTAACTTGCCAACTGTATTCCAACCATCCCAAATCATCTTCGGGATTTAATACATTTTCCATATTCTTTAAAGCATCCACTAATAGAAATTTAAAATAAGCTTTACGTGACCCATGTTTATAATGCCTACCCTATAGATATTGTATACTTATGTTCTTAATTTTTTTTGCATAGTTCTCTTGCAATTCTCCCTACATAAAAAAACTTACATTCTAGACAGAAAGTCACATAAATCACATACTTGGATTTACATGTAAAAACCCCATTGATGGTTAACTGAAAATAAGTCTCAATGCCATTTACCCTCCCGGCTTAAGTGAATCATTAAATATTAAAGAAACTTAAATTTAAAGATCATGAACAGAGCATTTTTTTGTCTTATTATTATTTGAAAAATATGCAAGTGGCTTTATTTTAGTATGTAAAGGGAAAGGTTAATGTAATGGGTATATTTTTTCTGAAGATGTCTATTTAAAGAAACAAAACACTTAACCTAAGTTACTTGGTCTGTTTTCAGAATGATGTCGTACATAGTTCTTAATAGGTATTAATAATATAATCGTTAAATTACTTCATGATTTTTTGCTAATTCTATAACATAAATAGCAGAAAAAAGGTCTGTAGTCATATATATATGCCTCTTTAAGGTATTGAATTAAACTAATCCTTAAATTAGTGCATATAATCTCATTTATAACATATGAAGAAAGGTGATTCCAAGTTACAGGAACAATTTTTCTAACACGTTTCCCATATGTCCTGAATACATGTAGTCCTCTGCTATGTTTAAAATTATTCTTGTGCTACTTAATAGGTAATAATGTGATATATTTATGTTTAGCGTGTACTTGAGAAGGCACCAATATTTGTTTTGCATAAGAATGAAAGTAAGACTAGATAAGAGTGAAGCTTAAGCAGGACTGGAGATCTATCTATCTTTTGCAATGCTTGGCAGTGATGTCCAAATTGTGGACCCAAAGACATGTATCTACAAATCTTATTTGTAGTGATTAAAATTATCTTAACATTCGGGCTAAAATTATGCACAATTATAGGAAGATGCTCAAATTCAAACACAGTATGGTACCTCCCATTACAATCCTATATACATTGCCAACATAATCATATTACTGCTCAGTGATCATCTGTAATGGTACCTACCTTCCAATCCTATATACATCGCCAACATAACCATATTACTGCTCAGTGCGTATCTGTAATGGTACCTCCCTTCCAATCCTATATACATTGCCAACATAATCATATTACTGCTCAGTGCATATCTGTAATGGTACCTCCCTTCCAATCCTATATACATTGCCAACATAACCATATTACTGTTCAGTGCATATCTGTAATGGTACCTCCCTTCCAATCCTATATACATCGCCAACATAATCATATTACTGCTCAGTGCGTTTCTGTAATGGTACCTCCCTTCCAATCCTATATACATTGCCAACATAATCATATCACTGCTCCGTCCTTATCTGTAATGGTACCTCCCTTCCAATCCTATATACATTGCCAACATAATCATATTACTGCTCAGTGTTTATCTGTAATGGTACCTCCCTTCCAATCCTATATACATTGCCAACATAATCATATTACTGCTCAGTGCATATCTGTAATGGTACCTCCCTTCCAATCCTATATACATTGCCAACATAATCATATTACTGCTCCGTGCTTATCTGTAATGATACCTCCCTTCCAATCCTATATACATTGCAAACAATCATATTACTGCTCAGTGCTAATCTGTAATGGCACCGCCCATTACAATCATATATACATTGCCAACATAATCATATTACTGTTCAGTGCTTATCTGTAATGGTACCTCCCTTCCAATCCTATATCCATTGCCAACATAATCATATTACTGCTCAGTGCATTTCTGTAATGGTACCTCCCTTCCTATCCTATATACATTGCCAACATAATTATATTACTGCTCAGTGCTTATCTGTAATGGTACCTCCCTTCCAATCCTATATACATTGCCACCGTAATCATATTATTGCTCTGTGCTTATCTGTAATGGTACCTCCCTTCCAATCCTATATACATTGCCAACATAATCATATTATTGCTCTGTGCTTATCTGTAATGGTACTTCCCTTCCAATCCTATATACATCGCCAACATAATCATATTACTGCTCAGTGCATATCTGTAATGGTACCTCCCTTCCAATCCTATATACATCACCAACATAATCATATTACTGCTCCGTGATTATCTGTAATGGTACCTCCCTTCCAATCCTATATACATTGCCAACGTAATCATATTATTGCTCTGTGCTTATCTGTAATGGTACCTCCCTTCCAATCCTATATACATTGCCAACATAATCATATTACTGCTCAGTGCTTATCTGTAATGGTACCTCCCTTCCAATCCTATATACATCACCAACATAATCATATTACTTTTCAGTGCACATCTGTAATGGTACCTCCCTTCCAATCCTATATACATTGCCAACGTAATCATATTATTGCTCTGTGCTTATCTGTAATGGTACCTCCCTTCCAATCCTATATACATTGCCAACGTAATCATATTATTGCTCTGTGCTTATCTGTAATGGTACCTCCCTTCCAATCCTATATACATTGCCAACATAATCATATTATTGCTCTGTGCTTATCTGTAATGGTACCTCCCTTCCAATCCTATATATATCCCCAACATAATCATATTACTGCTCAGGGCTTATCTGTAATGGCACCTCCCTTCCAATCCTATATACATTGCCAACATAATCATATTACTGCTCAGTGCGTATCTGTAACGGTACCTCCCTTCCAATCCTATATACATTGCCATTATAATCATATTACTGCTCAGTGCTTATCTGTAATGGTACCTCCCTTCCAATCCTATATACATTGCAAACATAATCATATTACTGCTCAGGGCTTTCTGTAATGGTACCTCCCTTCCAATCCTATATACATTGCCAGCATAATCATATTACTGCTCATTGCTAATCTGTAATGGCACCGCCCATTACAATCATATATACATTGCCAACATAATCATATTACTACACAGTGTGTATCTGTAATGGTACCTCCCTTCCAATCCTATATACATCACCAACATAATCATATTACTGCTCAGGGCTTATCTGTAATGGCACCTCCCTTCCAATCCTATATACATTGCCAACATAATCATATTACTGCTCAGGGCTTATCTGTAATGGTACCTCCCTTCCAATCATATATACATTGCCAACATAATCATATTACTGTTCAGTGCGTATCTGTAATGGTACCTCCCTTCCAATCCTATATACATTGCCAACATAACCATATTACTGCTCAGTGCATATCTGTAATGGTACCTCCCTTCCAATCCTATATACATTGCCAACGTAATCATATTACTGCTCAGTGCTTATCTGTAATGGTACCTCCCTTCCAATCCTATCTACATCGCTAACATAATTGGAAATAGCTTTACAGGAGAAACTAGCAGCAAAATTATCACCCAAAATATCTCTGAAACACACCCGCCAACCATCTCAAAGTATTATACCCTTACAGCACTTCCCAAGGTCAAAAACAGCTCTTTAATAGGTCCAGATTATATACCAGGTCTAATTAGTGTTGAGTGGGCCCTTGCTGATCCTCCCCTTTAGTAGTTCAACTTAAGCCTTGCCTTAGAATATGTAGTGTGGTGGTCATGCCCCTCCATCACGATGGGCCCCATCACTGACCTGGGTAATTACAGACATATTAGTGTCACTAGTCATGTCGGTAAAGCCACGGAATATATCACTGACTAGATAAATCAAGGCAAAAATTTATCAGGCTTGACCAACAAAAATACAAATTTATTAAGGGCAGGTCAATCCTGCTAAAACTTGTGAGTTTCTTTGAAAAGGTCACACAGGCAGTAGACTGTGGTCACACTAGTCACACAGCCTATTTGGATCTGGAAAAGGAGTTTGACACCATACCACATTATGGGGTTAAGAAAATGGACAAACATTTTGCTGCATGTGGTATGATGAATTTCTAACTGTCATAAGGACAAAGTCATGTCAGGGTCAGTGATACCTCCTCAAATAGGGAGAGTGACCAGTTGCATTTATCAGGCTGCAGAACTAGGGTTTCTCTTTTTTTGGCATTTATGTTTTATATCTAAACACTGACAACAAGGATCTCTGGCTGACTATGTTCACTGATAAGTGTAAGCTGGCTGTACTTGTTAAATCAACCAATGATACCAATACCTTCAAACAGAGCAAACACACCAATACCTGGTGCACCAAAAAAGGGCTCAAATTAAATGACGAAATGCAATATCTCCATCAGAAACAAATCTAATCCCTAGTAATTATAGTATAAATGACAATCTACCCTCAAGTGAGTCTGTGTTAAGAGATTTGGGCACCTGAGTTGATGGCTCCCTCTTCTTTGATCACCATGTACCAACTATCATCAGAAAATCCTAGTGTATGTGATAATTAATCACAAAGGGCATTTCATCTAAAATGATGGAAGTTAATATTCCCCTCTACTTTGATCTGGTTAGACCCATCATAGAATATAATGCATCCTATGACATGTATCTCACTAGACACATCAAAAAACTCAAAAAAAAAAAACAGAAGCTCCTAATAAAAAGGAACTCTGGCCTCGAAAATCTTAGTTATCAGATAAAACTGGAATCCTCGCCTTGAGGGGAGCCCTGTGTCTTGTTGTGTGTGCCCCTGGTGACTCTTATCTTAGGCCTCCTTTCTGTCGATACACAAATAGTGTAGCCAAGAACAGAACAAGATCTCAGTTTACATCAGGTAATAAACTAAAGTAAATGGAAAGGCAGCTTCATTTACTCAGTGTACCCCTTCGCTGTGGAACAGATCCTCCTTACATGCCAGGCCATAAAACCTCATGTCAGCCTTAAAACTTAGCTTAGACAAATGGATGGGTGTCCTAAAACCCACTTCTGAACCGACAGGCCTTGCCCTCTTTGAAAAGGTTGGCAGTGTTTGAAGGTCGTTATTGGCAAGGCACTCATCTCCTAGTTGGAAAGCATTGTTTTCCCTTTGACTGCTAAGATTCTTTTGTCAAAATAAATGGTGGCCTTTTTACTGAGATATATGAATTTTGTTACACAAAGTAAATTTCAGCAATTTTGTATAAGGGGATCTTAGGAACAGTTCTTGTTGTACAAACATGTTTTTTTCCCATTCCCATGATGATGGGACTTTGTTACAGACCGGGGATGAAGAGAGAAACTGAAAAGTTTGGTGGACAGGGCTAGGATGATAGTTGGTTAACTGTTGTGATTTCAGACGACTGAAGATAATACGGCATTTTGATTCAGACATCTGTTAGAAACAAAGTTAGTTACATGAGTGAGCAAAATGTGGTTCCTAAAGCCATGATAATTGCTGTTTATGGACTTTATTAAGATGACATCATATTAATACACAGAGGGAGTTGTGGTGCTCTTTATTAGCAAGTATAGTAGTGAATGAATGGGAAATCCAACAGACTATTCAGAAAGACTGATCATGGACAGGGAGACAACTTTCAACCTATGGTATGACCTCCTGATTCTCAAGCCACCCAACCATTGAGGATCCCCACTAACAGCCTCTACATGGAGGGTCCTGATGGCTGGGATACATGCTAATGACTAAATCCAGGGGAGCAGTAAATGTTTTCCC